>NW_027531899.1:4728206-4733271 GCF_008692635.1 Crocuta crocuta
TTTTTTTTTTTTTTTTTTTTTAAAAATAGGGGCTCTGGGTGGCTGAGTCAGTTAAGCAACTGACTGCAGCTCAGGTCATGATCTCACAGTTCGTGAGTTTGAGCCCCATGTCAGGTTCTCTGTGGACAGCTCAGAGCCTGGAGTCTGCTTCGGATTCTGTGTGTGCCTCTCTCTCTCTGCTCTTCCCCTGGTCACACTGTCTCTCTCTCAAAAATAAATAAATATTAAATATTTTTTTAAAATTTAAAAATAAAAAAAAAGAGAGAATATAGTATGGCCAGCAACACTAACAAGGTAATAATATCATGGGTAATGAAATAAATACTTTGATGGGATGAGTAATGTTCAAAATACTACAGTATGCTACATGATGATGACTAAATTATAGCATAACAAGTAAAATTTTAAAATACTACGATACAATTAAGTTAAAATACTACAGCAAGGTGGGGAATGTTAAAAATACTGCCGTAGGATGGATTATGATAAAAACACTGGTGTATGTTTGGTAATGTTAAACCGTTTAGTAGATCGTAATATAAAATATGGTGGATAAAAACACTAGAGCATGTTGGATGATGAAGAAGCCGTAGACTCTGGGAAGACGGCGTAACTCTGCCTATGGTAAATGTTAAGAACACAGGCTCTGGGAGGGAGTAGAATACGGGAGACAATGTGGGGTTTTTTTGTTTTGTTTTGTTTTTTATATTTTTTATTTATTTCTAGGAGAGAGAGAGAGAGCGTGAGCAGGGGAGGGTCAGAGAGAGAGGGAGACACAGACTCCGAAATAGGCTCCAGGCTCTGAGCTAGCAGTCAGCACAGAGCCCGACGCGGGGCTCGAACCCACGAACCGCGATATCATGACCTAAGCGAAAGCCGGACGCTTAACCGACTAAGCCACCCAGGCGCCCCCGGGAGACAATGTTTAAAAGAGGCTCTGCTGGGACCTCAGCGTGCCTGACCCCAGCCTCTAACCTCGCAGGTGAGAACAGCGTTCTGAGCAAGGGCCAAGCCCCGGGATGGAAGGAACGTGGCTGCCTGAACGGTATCCTGGAGCCTCCCTGCTCTCCTGACCCCGGGCCTCAGCACGGATTCAGGAGACAAGACTGACACAGATTTTGTTCAGCTATACTATTAGGGGGCGTTTTCCTACTCCCTCGGGTGGGGCTCCATCTTCTACATCCGTGGGCGGCCACCCACCCAGCATCGTGACCTACACCAGAGAGCAGCTCAGACACGTCTCCTGCATTGAATCCCGCGGGATCACTTTGATAACAAACGTAAAAATGCTAATTGTCAAAAGAAACCCACAGGCTCTGGCTGACGGCAGAGTATAGTGAAGCATGCCAAGAACAGAAACAGCAGTCACGCACGCTTGGCTGGGTTCAAGTCCAGGTCCCAGCTCTGTGATCACGGCCGCATAGTCTTACCTCCCGGGTTTTCCCATCCGTAAAGTGGGGGCAGCAAGAGCCCCTAGCCAGGAGGGTGGGTGGAAGGGTTCAATGAGGGTTCAATGAGCACATAGGCTCTGAGGCGGGCACCCCTCTGGGGGAAAGGAAGGACAACGCACGGTCCCCGTGATAATGCGCGTGCGCCATGGGCCCCATGGGCCGTACTTGCCATGGCTGTCGAGCAGCTCAAGTTCTGGGATATCTTCCTGACGCTAAGCCAATGGGCCATCGGGCCCTGGAAAATTCCAGCTTATACCCATCAGAAGATGGTTCAGAGAAGGGATCCAAGGCCGCTGGAGCCAAAATGATGAAATGTTCAAAAACACCTTGGATCCTTGCTGTGCGGTGTGGCCCCGGACCCGCGGCGTCAGCTTTGCTGAGAGCTTGTTAGACATGCGCCTGAGCCCCCACCCCAGGCCTGCTGAGTCGGGGTCTGCACATTAGCAAGACTCCCAGCAGCTTCACCTACATAGCAGAATTTGAGGAGCTCTGCTCCTGGGGACACGCTTTTATCTCTTCCCTGACGGTGACAAAGGGAGGCGGGGCTGAGGCAATGGGACTTTCAGAACCTCCACTGTCATCCCCATTGCTGAGGCCCTGCTGCAGGCCAGGCGTGGGGGCAGCTGATGCCCAGCACACCACCCCGGGTCTAGAACAGTTCAGATAACGCCCTGGGCGGCAGATACCGTTATCATCCTGCGTCCGCAGGAAAACCCCTCCTCAGAGAGGGGAAGGCGCCCGCCGGAGACCCCACAGCACCAGTGGCGGAGTTTTGCACCCAGGACTTCCAGAGGAGAGGCCTGCCGTGGCCTCGCCATGGGTGGACAGGAAATGGAAGCCAGAGCTGGGGCTGGGGAAGGAGGTGCGACTCCCCCTGCTGCCGTGGGCGTTTGCCTGGCCCAGGCGTGGAGCCAGCCTGTCCCCTACCTGCCATCTGTCCTACCATCTGGCTGCCAGTGGGCCACAGGGGTGAGGAGGGAGGCAGGGCCTGACTCACCTTTATCCACCACCTCAAGGTGGATCTTTTTGACGACGCTGGTGTTGTGCTCGTAGTTCTCAAAGAAGAGCAGCCGGTAGACGTGGCACTCGTAGTCACCGGAGTGGTTGTAGGTGACGTTGGTGATGAAGATGGACAGGTCCTGCAGGTCCTTGGTGCCCCGGCTGCCATTCCACACCACGCGGCCCTCGAAACGCTCATCTTCCTCCAGCTGCAGCACCTCGTTCTCGTAGCGCAGGATCTGGGGGCGGCCGGGCCGGTCACTGCCCGCACCTGGCCCACCACCCAGACCATTCTGTCCCTCGGCCTGACACTCAGTGAGGCGGTGGACACACATGGGTCACCGTGACCTCAGGCAGGGAGGACACAGGGGGGCTAGGATCATGTCCCTGCCTGCCCCCTACGCGGAGTGTGTCCCTGGCGCTGACACGCACACTCACGCACACTCACACACATATCCCTCAGGCGTCCTCAGGAGCCCTCATTCCGCCTTCCTGGCTTTCATTCCCTATGGTTCTCCCCGGCCACCAGGCACACTCCTCAGGCAGGGACAGAAGAGTGCAGTCTCAGCTGCTGCAGACCCCCCCACACTCTCCAGCAGGCCCCCCCAAGTTTATGGTGCCTCTTCATTTGTCATTCAACACACATGCAACATAAAGGAGGTCAAAAAAGTTCTGCTTTTCCTCCACGATGACTGCCTGAGATGTTCTTGTGGACGCTAAATAATTCCAACGACACTTACTCTGTGCCACCCATGTCCCAGGCGCAACAACTACATTGACCCCCACACAAACCTCGGAGCTAGGGACCAGCACCCCCCCATCTTTCCAGAGGAGGGAACTGAGGCTCAGAGAAGCTCAGCACCTCACCCAAGGTCACCAGCTGGTCACTGGGGGAGCTGGAATTTGAATCCAGGTCATCAATGACGGCACATTACTGAGAACAGACGAGCTACCCCCCTCCTGGCCCCTGCCTGCCACCAGCTCCCACCCAAACGCCACCCTCCCGCAGCCGCACCAGGCACCCGCGCACCTTGACAAACTCCTCCGTGCCCTTCTGGCGGAAGGTCCACTCGGTGAAGGTCTGGGCCATGGTCTCGCTGCGGCGCTTGCAGGAGATGCACAGAATTTTGAAGGTCATCCCGTACACGGCCTCGGTCTCCGAGTCCACCTCCACACAGCCCCCCCAGGCTGAGGACACTGCGGGGACAGCAGGCTCAGGTCGAGCAGGGCCACCCCTCGCCCTAAGCAGTGCCAGGCTCACTGTTTGTTGGCTCTCGGAAACCATCTGTTTCCCCTCAATGACGATTATGAATGGACAGAACCGGACGCGAAGCCTGGCCCTGCCACTTGCTGGGTGCCTTTGGCAAGTCACTCATCATCTCTGGCCTCAGTTTCCCTCTGTGAGGGGAGGGAAACCATCATCTCTGCTTCTGGGGGTTGCTGGGCAGAGTCCATGAGTTAGGTAAGGCCCCAGCAGGGAGCCTGCCACACAGGAAGCACCCCCCCACCCCCATCCCCTGCCCCAGCAAAATAGGGCTGTCACTGTGGTCAGGGACTTCAGAGTCTTTGCTCTCTACCCAAGTAGATACCCAAGTAGCCCTTCTTAAGAAGTCCGCTTGCCCAAGGGGCTGCAGCATTTAGGTGGCAGGGCTAGAATTCTAGATGGGTTAGAAGGTGGCAGAGTCATTTCTACTACTACTGCTCTGCAAAACCAGCCAGCCCGAGACGGTGGGTTGGGAAAAGGCCAGGCCTCAGGGGGCTAGGTGGGCACTGGGGGCGGGGCAGACCTGCCTTCCTGCCCTGTTCCCCAGGCCCCCAAGTTCTGCTGTCATCCACTCCCTACCCAACTTCTGCCTCTGGCCCCTCTGCCCCCAAGGCCCCTCCCCTCCGGACTCCTGTCCCACCTCCTTTCAGCTTCTCAAAACTCACTGAGCTCTTTGCAGCAGCGCTGGATTCCAGTACTTTTGGGTGCCTCCGCCACATTCTTACCTGCCACCCCCTTCCCAAGGCCCAACGCTCACCAGCCCATGCTGGGCCTCTCAAGCTCCAGCTCTGGGTGTTCTCCTTTTTCCCTGAGTGTCTTCGTCAATGAATCTTGGGGACTTCTTGTCCGCCGCCTCTCGGTCTCTCTCCAACTCCTTACGGACCTCTGTGTCTGTCTCCCCTACTTTCTATCTCTTAGGAAGTCCCTCTGGAGGGCCCACAGCCTCGGGTCCTCTTTCCAGGCACAGACAGCCTCTTCCGGTCCCTCTCTCCACCTCTCCCTGTCCCTTTTACACTCCATATCTTCCTGTGTGTCTACCTGCGTCTCCGTCTGTCCCTGCCCCTCTCAAGTTTCTCTCTCCAGCGCTCCGATTTCTAACTCGCTTCTCGGCCTCTCTCCGGCACCCTCTACATCCCTCTCGGTCCCCTTCTCCCCCCTTAACTTCCAAGTCCCAGTCTCCGCGGAGCATGCCCGAGTACTCCGAGTCGCTGTGTCTCTCCCGCCTTCCCCTCCGTCCCCATCTCTCCCCGTGTCTCGGTCTCCCCCGTCCCAGTCTCCGGGCGCCGCCTTCCCCCACCCCCTCCCGCGGCTGTGGGTGTCACATTGCAGCCTGCGGGGCTGGGAGAGCAGC
>NW_027531899.1:4733305-4756158 GCF_008692635.1 Crocuta crocuta
GCCGCAGCGGCCCGGGAGGCGCCCGCCGCACCGGCCTCTCCGGTGGCGCAGGGACGGCGGCTTCTGGGCACGGGCGGATGGCCCGGGTATCCCCGGCCCCTCCCGACGCCGGGGACCCCCGGCATCGGAGTCTGGAAGAGTTCACCCCCAGAGTCCCAGGAGGGCTTAGAGGGCGTTTGAGGGGCAAGGCCTCCGACTTCAGTTTATGGAGGTCATCTTCCAGGGGAACTTGGTTGGGACCTCCAAGTGACCTCCCCCTCAGATCCCTGGCATCTGGACCTGAGGGTCACCGTGCAGGAACCCAAGTGGGCATGAGGTGGGGGGTGTCAGGCTAGAGCCACCGAGGATACTTCAGACTCCACCCCAACAGGAGGGAGGGGCATGCCGGATCTAAACCAGAGAGGCTCCTCTGGGGGTTTGGGGTACCATGTTTCAGGAGGAGGGTTCTTGGTCTCCCATGTCATTCACCCACCCCCACCTCCTCCACTCTGTCCACCATCCAGGCCCCTGCTGCTGTTCCCCACACACCAAACTTATTCCTGCCTCAGGGCCTTTGCCGTCTTCGCTCTTCCCTCTGCCAGGACACAGGCCTAGAGCAGGCCACGCTCCGCCTGCTGTTCTCTCTGCTCTTCCCTCTGGTAACCAAAAGGCCCACCCCCTCTTCTCCAGCCGCTCCTGGCCCCAATGTCACCTTCCTTAGGTCTTCTGTCCATTCCCGGAAACTGCCTCCCCTGTCCCTTACCGCGGTTGTCACTACCTGAAATTTTACTCTTCATTTATTTAGATCCTTTCACCGCCTGTTCCTTCAACCCTGCGATCCAAGATCCCCCAGGTGAGAACACTGTCCTGTGCCACTGTATCCCCAGCACCCGGAACTGTGCCGGGCACATTATAGATCCTCAATAAATATTCATCAAATGAATAAATATATGCCGATGCTAGAGCCCTTCTCATATGCTGGATCCATTTCTATCTCCCCAACATTGGCAGCAAGGTCTAGTATTATCCCCATTTTACAGAAGAAACCGAGGCTGAGAGTGGCTCACACCCTTGCCTGGGGTCATGTAGCGGGTAAATGTGGCATCCTGCCCCAGCAATGGTACGGGGTTTGTCCTATTAGTAGGTTCTCCCAAATGGAGAGGTTGGGGTTGGGGGCTCTGGGCTGCCAGGACCAGGGTGGGAGTGAGCCTTTTGGCTGGCTGCTCAGGTCCTGGCCTCTAGTTTTGGGTGGGGTGAAGTTCCAGAGAATCCCCCTGATCCAGTCCTGCAGAGGAAGAGGAACAAGGGATGTGGGGCGGGCTCCAGGCAGAGGAACAGGAAGCCAGGGACACTGGACACCTTTGTGGTCTGGGCCTCTGTGCCAACACCTCCTGGGCTGTGAAATTCCCCTGCAGAAAATAACTCTCTCACTGTTCCGAGCCCTCCCTCTGGCAGCGGGTGACAGGCAGAGGCGGCGAGGACAGGCCTTGGGCATCGGGTAAGGGCATCTACCCACAGCCCTACAAGCTGGTGTCCGCGGAGCACCTACTATGGGGTTGGTGCTGTTCTAAGCACTTTACTAATAGGAACTGAAATTCTCTCCACATGGTGGTTATTACCATTATTCCTAATTAACAGGCATGGGAAACTGAGGCCCATGGCGGGTGGCTAACTTGCCATGACCATACAGCTAGAGAAGAGGCTGGGTCTGCCCTTTGCCACTTGTGGTCCCTCCCGCCTCCGTCCAACCCCTCCTCCAGTCCTCTGCCTCAAGCCCTGAATCAAGAAGTTTCTTACAGCCTGACTGTGACATGTCAAAGTTCACTCCTTACCCCTCACTTACTCCAGAACCAGAACAGGGTTGAGTGAGACAGACCTGGGTTCAACCTGGACCAGAGACTTTGCCTCTAAGCCCATTTCTTCATTGGTAGGACAGGGATCCCGATGGCCTCAACCTGGACAGGCTGTGGGGTCCCGCAGGGGTAGGACCTTGCCATCTAAGTGTGGAGACCCTGGCGACCGGGCCTGCAGCCCTCGTCCTCTGCAGAGTGGCCTCAAACATGTAACTCTGTCTGCGTCACATGGAGTCGCCGGGAGACTTAAAGGAACACCAGAGCCTGGCACGGAGCCTGGTGCACGCTTGGTGCTTCCTACAGGAGTGACTTTTCTCTCCCAATTCTTCCACGATGAGTAACATTATTGGAAACTTACTCTGCGCCAGGCCCTGTTGTAAGCAGCCACGTTTATGAACTCAACTGCTGTAGTAGTGGCTTGTGGAGCAGACCCTCTGCTCACTCCAGATCTGCGGACTCAGAATTCGGAGGGGTGGGGGGCTCTGGCACCCTTTCAATAAGCCCTCCGGGAGATGCTGACGCAGCTCAAGTTGGAGACTAGTCACTTCCAAGAACGTTGGGAGACAGGTGCCTCTTTTACGCCCATTGTACAGAAGGGGAAACCGAGGCTCAGAGGGCCTGACCCTACTCCATGTTACATGACTGCAAAAGATCAGGGGTAGGACTTGAACTCAGGCCTCCAGGCACCTGACTCGGTCCTCACAGCCTGGCACTGGACCCTGATGACGCAAGGCTTGTGGAAGATGCTGGAGGATCCCAGATCATGTCAGTGACTCAGGCGCCAGAAAATGGACAGACTCCCCCTCCCCCCATCCTTCCAGTGCGATGGGAGGCTCCCACCTGCTCCCAGGGACCTCACAGGCACAGCCACAGCCATTTCCAACGCTTTATTGGGGATGTCAGCCCCAAATAAATATAATACATTAAACCCAGAGCTGAGGGCATCGTGCACCCCGGAGGCACCCCCCACAACCCCAGCTGGGCAAAATAAGTTAGCGGGGGGCCTGCCGAAGGCCAGGCCAGCTCCCTGGCTAGGCAGGCGATGGCAGCTGGACTCGCACACGCTGGTCTAAAGTGCATCTCGGTTCTGTGGTCCCCATGTCTGTGTGGCTCCTGGTGGGTCACTGGGAGGGGCAGGCGGGACGCTCCCGACGCTCACACCGTGCCAGCAGTGGCCGCCGAGGCTCTGTGTCCATCTGTCCGTTAGGGGGGTTGGCCACGTGGCTGGGCATCCTCAGGAGAAGCTGTCGTCGGGCCGTGGCTGGGAGTCGAAGGGCGGGTCTGAGACGGTGATGCCTTGATGCAGCTTCTCCAGCGAGAACTTCATCTGGGAGGAAGAAGCGGGCAGGGTGGGGGTGAGTGCTGGCAGTGGTGAGGGTCCTCCCCTTCATGCCCTTGAGGAACCGGGCAGGGTCCAGAGAGGCCACAGGCCCTGCCAAAGTCACCCTGTGACATCAGCGGAGCCACACTGCACCCAGTTTAACTTCCAAGGTGCTGCAGATGGAAGGGGCCCAGGTGGCAGAGGTTCAAGTCACGGCTCTGCTGCTGCCTAGGTAGCCCTGGGCAAGCCCCTTAACCATCCCAGGCCCCTCAGCTGATAGACGGGTCAGTCACAAACCTGCTTCACAGATTATTTCAGGGATGCCAGGCAAACACCTGGTACTCAGCACACAGGAGGTACCTGATGCACATTAGCTACTCTTCTCCCCTGCTTGTGCCCTTGAGCAAGTCTGAACTTCGCAGACCTTAGCACCCCCACCTATTAGACGGGGGGGGGGGGCGGGGGAGGGGAACACAAGCATCTCTCTCCCAAGCTGGCTGTGAGGGGTGAATCAGTGGGTCATAGCAGTGCATGGAACACCCCAGATCAACCCGTGTCTGCTGCTAACAAGTCTAGGAAGTCGACTCTGTGTCCCTAGCAACTTAAGGGAGGAAAATAATGGGAACTGAACTTGGGATGGAGAGGCCCTGCCACCTGTCTGTGTGAGTGATGGGACCCCAGCCTCGATGCCCTCCCACCCTGTTCCGCACGGCCCTTCCCAGCATGAGTATCTCCCCGCAAGGCGTGACTTCAGAGTGCAGCAAGGCCCCTACGCGTGGCCTCTGCATAGTGGTCCACAGTAACCCCACGTGACTTCACAATTACCCACCAACCTGCACTCTGCTACCCTCGGGCGCCCAGCCAATGCCAGCCAGCTCTCAGCTCCCCCCACGCCCCCTCCCACCTTGGTTACTACCCCAGGACCTGACATTAGTGCTGACCCACCACCACATTAATTGGGCACCTACTGTGTGCAAGCATTGGGCTCACACTAATAACAGCAAACACACGTACAGTGCTTACTCTGAGCTCGACACCGTTCATATGTGAGCTCACTTATCTTCACAACAGTCTTTGAGGGAACAGCAATCGTTAGTCCACTCACAGGGGAGGAGACCAAGGCTGGCAACGATGAAGTCACTTGCACAAGGTCACACACCAGAATGTGAACCTCGACATGTGTACTACAGACAGTGTCTGGGGCAACCCCTTCTGGAGATAAGACCCTAATAACCTTTGGAGAAACTCTTTCCCACCCTCGCCTGACTCTAGTCACCCCAAAGCAGGGGTGGGGCTCAAGGACCAAACCTCGCCTACCCCCAGCCGCTGTGACTGGTTCAGGGATGGGCGTGTGACCCCAGCAGCCCCTGAGAATGAGCTCTCTCTTTCGCATGTCAGCCTAGAGCTGCAGGTACCCCCCTGGTCAAGGGTGGGAGGGGAGGATGCCCTAAACAAAGCCGCCCCCGGGGGTGAGCAGAGTCAGGAGATGGTATGAGAGTGGCTGGATCCAGCCATGCCTGAAGTCAGACGCCCATGGACATCTTTCCTGGGATGAGAGCCAATTCTTTCTCCTACTTTTCCAGCAACCCTGGGAGCCAGGGACTCTGGACAGTTTCCTCATTTTACAGAGGAAGAAACTGAGGCCCAGGTGTGCGTGCCACAGGGTGGGATCCGAGCACAGGGCCCTCGCAAAGCCGCACCTCGTCCAGGAGCTCCACGGAGGCCCTCAGGATCTGCCTCCACTTGTGCACCTCGACGCTGTGGAACTGCTTCTGCAGGGCTAGGATCTCCGCCCACTCCGTGGCCGTCTGGGGGAATTTGCTGCGGGGGATGCAGGGCCTGAGGCGGTGGCCCTTCCTGACGTGCCCAAGCTCCCAACCCCCTCGGAGCCCCCGCTCACCCCTTGGCCAGGGCCAGACTGTGCCAGGACTCAAAGGTATGGGCCGTCCTCTCCAGAGACCAGAGGCGGTAGAAGAGGAGGACGTTGAGGGCGATGAGGACGATGAGGCTGAGGGCAGGGGGCAGAGGTCAGAGGTCAGAACCGGCATGCAGCCACTCCCGGCACCCTCACCACCACACCCTGAAGGAACACTACCATTACCCCCCTTTTCAGAGGAGAAAGGGAAGGCTCAGAGAGGGTGAAAGACATGCCCAGGGCCACACAGTCCATGAGCAACAGAGTCAGGGTTCAAATCCAGGCCTGACACCCACGGCCCCTAACGTGCCACAGCAGGCCACCTCGCTGGGAGAGCTGGGGGCCCGGAGTGGGAGAAGGGGCCACAGCTGGGAGCGAGGCGGGGGGTGGGGGGGCGCAGGATGCAGGGCCCTACCTCACGCAGATCCTGAGGCGGCAGCAGTGGGGAGACAAAGAGATGAGAGCCGCCCCTGCCCCTCTGGAAGCATGCCACACAGCCCCTCTCTGGACTGCCCGTGCTGGGAAACTGAGGCCTGGAGAGGCTGAGTGGTGACGAAACTGACTCTCACCTCCCAGGGTCTGCTGGAAGCTTGGACCTCGCTTCCAGGTCCTCAGAGTGCCCGGATCCCCCACCCCCACCCCCCAGGCCTTTGTGCACCTGAGTGTCCCTGCCCCAGCGCCCTGGGGTCTCAGCTCAGGAATCCTCTGCTTTCCCAGGAAGTCTTCTCCTGCCTCCCACAGCTTCCCCGGCCCATCCCTGTCCCCCAGTACCGTGCCCTGGGGTTAGATCCGTTAGTCACTGCTGTGACCCCGGTGTCACCCAAGTTAGGGCTGGGCACGAAAGTAGGAAAGACATGTGTAAGTGATGGCGCTCCTTTCCCATGCCTCTTCTGGCTCACCTCAGTCCACCTACTTTGGGTGCCTCCTCCTCCAGAAAGCCCTCCCTGCTCCCTGGGCAAGGCCAGGCCCCTCTGACCTCCCAGAGCCCCCAGGGCTTCCCCCTCCCAGCAGGACACACTTCTCCATGACCAACTGAGCAGCACACCGGGTAAGGAGCCCTGGGCACATTCCAAACATCCTCTCCTTTCATCTCTGCTTTTGGCTATAAGGTGCACCCATGTTCCCGCTTCTGCAGAGGTCCAGAGAGCCCAGGCACCTGCCCGAGGTCACACAGCCGGAATGCAGGTCCAGGCCCGGGTGACCCCAGAGCCCGGGCCCCTTACTCACACAACGCTGATGAGAACAAGGGCGCTGGGGATGCCTGCCCCAGGGCCCTGGTCCACAGACGGTTCCGAGAAGCGCGAGCTGAGGGAGCCTGGAGAAGTCAGACAGATGGGAGTCAGACAGACCCATCCCGGCATGGCCCCCTGGGCCCTCCTCCTCTGCCTGTCCCAACCAGGCCTGAGCAGACGCACCCGAGGTGTGCATGGCAGCCCGGGCACAGGGGTCAGGGTCCGGGTGCTGGGGCCCGTCACCGTGACCCCGCCAGCTCAGGGGCCGCTTCCGCCTCCGCAGGCCCGACAGCAGTCCCCGGGCATCCTTCCCACCTTCCTCCAGGGACAGCTTCTCGGCTTTGGCAAGCTCGCGCTCTGTGGACACAGGAGAGGCCTCTGCATGGCTGCCCCTCACCAGGCCCCGAGTCATCCCCGGCCCCGCCACCTTCCAGCCCCTACCCAGGTGGTGGAAGTAATCTTCGATGCCGCTCCACGAGTTCTTCTCGATAAGTGACTTCACGAGGCTCCAGGGCTGTTTCCGGTAGCGGATCTCAGAGGACACTCTGCGGTTGGGGGAACAGGGCGAGGGGGTCAGGGTCTGACTCCAAGGTCGCTGCCCCATTCCCCAGGGGGCGCTTTCCTTCCTCCAGTTCAGAGAGGGCCCCTTGTCACCCACAGACACACACCTTTGCAACTCTCCCGACCTCAGCAGCGCCCACCCACTCTGGCGGCTGAGCCCGCGCCCCCTTCCCAGACTCCTCTCTCGGGCCGCGGCGCCCCAGCTCCCAGACACGGAGTCTAGGAGCAGCTCAGCACATCCCAGACGAAGCTCCTGATCTTCCCCCGAAACCTCCCCACCTTCCCCATCCCGGTCAACGGCAGCCTCATCCTTCTGTTGGCTCAGGCCGGACACTGGCAGGTGTACCTGACACATCTCCCGGAGAAAGCGGACTGTCGGCACCCCCTCCATCTGGAACAGTGCCAGGCACAGAGCACATAATCCATAGCCGACAAACAAGTGGCCCGATCACTTGTGCACTCAGTCACTCACCTGCTTCCGGCTCAACCTCTTCCACGGACTGGGAAGAGGTCCCCGGGGCTGCCCTCGTCTACCCTCCACTATTACCAACATCGTGCTGCCGACCGGGGGGTGGGGACAGAAGGGCGGGGACCCTGGGAGCAGCAGGGTGCCCGGTGAGGGGCCAGGCCTCCGCTCACCGGAGTCGGGCCTTGTTCCGGGCAAGGCCCAGGATGCAGTAGCGGTGGGCGGTGTAGAAGTAGTCCTGGTAAGGGATGCCCTGCGTCAGCACCTCGGAGTCCACCACACACCCGCCTGCCTGCGGGCCCCGCCGGAACAGCGTCTGCAGAGATGAGGGAGGAGCGCGGGGTCAGGGCCACACCACCCGGCCACGCCACCCGGCCACGCCACCCAGCCCGCGCTCTGCCTGGCCCACCTGTGTCTCCACCACGGAGGCGCTCTTGGGGCCCAGCGGGTTGCTGATCGGAATGGTGTACGTCAGCACTCGCCGCTGGTGGCACTTGCTGTCCCCGCTCCAGGGACTCAAGGTCACATCTGGAGGAGGGAAGAAGAGAATGAGGACACCGTTCTCCAGTCTTCTGCCCACAGGCTGTAGGAGAAAGCTTTTGGGATAGCGCCAGTTCTCTGGGGACCTGCCCCTACCCCCCCCCCGCCTGCAGGCCCCACCCCCCCTTCTAGACACCTAAAACTGCAGATGCTGGTAATTCAGAGCTCGGACCTCTCTCCTCCCGACACTTGTCACCCATCCTGGGGCCATCTCGTCCACTCTCCCTGAGCCTCAGACCTAGGGCCCTGTGACCTCCTGAACCCTAGGTCTTAGAAGTTCTCCAGGCACCTCACACCCACCAGGTCCCACGCTAGCTTCCGCACCCCCTTAACCTCCCCTCCTCTCGGGGTGCCACTGCAGCCCCACCATCCCCCAGGCTCCCTCCCTTGAGTGTCCACTCGACCTCCTGAGCACTGCTCCTGCTTCAGCCTATCCCTGCCCGCCCAGGGTCCCACTCCAGCCCCTGGGGACTTGTGGCCACAGTCTCCACCTCTGAGGTCCGGGGGCAGCTTCTTAAAGCCAGGCGTGCCCCCTGTCCCTAGCCTGCCTAGAACACTCCATGGTTCTCCAGGACCCCTGGACAGAGTGTTGAGTTCCTCTGTCTGATGTGCCAGTCTGTCCAGGACATAAGCCTAGTTCTGAAGACTGTGGGGCCCCGACTCAAGGCACAGCCTTACTCCTTCTGCAGAGGACTTACGTGGTTCATTTCCATCGATACAGAAAAAAGAAAGAGAAAGAAACTACCTTCTGACTGGCCCTCCCCTGCCTGAATCTCTTAGCTGGTCCCTCGGTCAGCCCTTCCATGTCACCTGGTGCTGGGGCTTCACCTCGCCACGCCTGGCCACAGAGGCCCGGCTTCAAGGGACTCTCCCAATGTCTGCCTCTGGCCTCAGGACCTTTGCAGATGCCTTGCCGGCCTCCTCGGTTTCTCCCCCATCCCCTCCCTCTTCCCAGGAAGGGTTCCTCCTTCAGGCCTTGAAGGAGGCCTCAATTTCACATCCTTCCAGCAGCTTCCCTTGATTCCCCTCAGATCACAGCTACCCCTCTGACACAGTCCCAGCACATGTGTGACTTACTTGTGTGTTTATTTACTGTCGTTCTCATTAGATTCTCGAGTTCATCTGTCCTGGCCTCTGCACAAATCTGACAGACTGGGCGCTGAATGTATGACCGTGAACTTGTATTTATTAAATGCTTACCATATACTACTGCTCTACGGCACTTTTCTGGTATTAACTCACATAGTTCTCAGGAGATCCAGATACAGTAGGTACTATTACCACACCCCCAATATACACCAGAAGAAACTGAGGCAGAGAGGCTTGGAACTCAGCTCGAGGCCACTCAGCTAGTTAAGAGCCAGAGCCAGTCCGGCCCCACAGATGCTGCTTCTAACCCAGCAAGGGCGCCACAGCTGCACAATGGCCACCGGCTGTCTCCTGCTTCCTCCTCCCCACCCTCGCCCCATGCCTGTGCAACCTCAGCCCCCTGACCTGTGAACTTGCACTGCTGCAGGAAGCCCTGCAGGAAGGGCGAGTCTGAGAAGAGCATCTGCTGGAGCCGCTCAGCACCCACGTGGAAGACGGAGTTGATGAGCAGACGGCCAGACAGGTCAGGAAGCAGGGCGGCCAGGTCAGCTGGGTGACGGAGAAGGGCAGTGGATGACGCATTCCTCCCTCCTCGGGGTGGCCTCTCAGTTTCCCTCTGGGTGACTGCTCCCTTCCCCGCCCAGGCCTTGTGCACTGGATGGACAGACCGATCCTCCCAGGTGGAGCCCCACTCAGAGTGCTCCTAGGCTCCTTTCCGCCACAGGGCTGGCTTTAGGGTGGGCATGTGCCCCGGGCCAGCCAATCAAAGCCACCAGGAGTGGTTCAGGGGTGGGCCTGGGCTCTCAGCCACAGTGATTGGTTCAGGGGTGGACTTGTTGTCCAGGTTGGACCAATCAGAGCCAACCCTAGAGATTCTGGTGCAGCCCCTGGGAAAAGCATGCTTTTTCTCAACTAGGCTTGTCTGGGGCAGGGCTGGGGCTTTCTGTGCCCCACAAACACAGCAGCTACCTGAGAATGAAGCTGGCACAGAGAAAATGGAAACGGTAATAATAACAACAGGAGCCAACACTAACTGGCCTGAGTCCTTTACATATATTAACTCATTTCAGTTTTCTTAACAATGACTGTAAGTAGGTATTATTATCATTAACCCCATTATTCAGGCAAGTAAAATGAAGCTCGAAGAGATTATATAATTTGCCCAAGTCAGACAGCCAGAATTTGGCCCTTCAGAGTCTGTGTTCTTATCTACTCTGCTCTGCTGCCTTCAAAGCACAGCTAAAGGCAGACAGCTTTCTAACGCCACCATTTGAATGCCTTACCTGCCTGCCCACCCCTTGGATTTTTTAGTCCCGTGAGCCAGCCTGAGTAGGGTTTGTCACGTGTAACCGAAGTGAAGGACTCGGGCCACCTGCCTCACCTTCCTCTCCTGTGGATGAGGAGGAGTTACTTGTGTCTGTCAACAGTTCCTCACTGCGCAGCAGGTCCAGGGGGCCCAGGGACGTGGGCCCATCAGGCGGGGTGGGCTCTGTGCTCGGGGGCTCAGCCACCGGGGTCACCGTCTGGCTGGAGGAGGCGTCGGGCTGGCTGTCTGTCTGCTCCTCCTTGTCCTCCTCTGCCTGCAGAGAAAGGCTCAATCTAGCTTTGTCCCACGGCCATTCCAGCCCGAGGGCCCCTGTGTGCCCACAGTGGCCATAAGGAGTCAGCACCGTAGGAAAACCAACGCTGGAGGGCCATGTATGCACGTAAAGCTTCCAGCTGAGCATCGGCAAGGGGCCCTGGGGCTGCCGGATGAGGCCCCTCTCAGTCCCCACCAGGCCTGTCCTGGGTGCCTGGGCCATAAGCCTCCTGATGCCCCTCCTGCTCATCGGTCTATCCTGTCTTGCCTTGTCTGTCTCCTACTGCATCTGTCCATCTGTCCGTCCATCCGTCCATCCCTTGCTTCTTCTATCTCTTAGCTTTTCCCTGCCTGTCTGCCGGTTAGCCGCTCTCTCTCATTCCGTTTTCTTTGCCATCTTCTCAGGTCCATCCCATTCCTCCATCCATCCCGTCTCCTCCCCACCTCCACCCCTCAGCCTGTCCCTCTCCCTGACACCACCGCCCACCTTCCTCTCTCTTGCTGTCAGCACCCTCCTCTGTCCCCCATCCTCTGCTCACCCCGTGGTCTGCATCGCTGCTGGCCCGGGATAGGTTGGGGGTGAGGCGGCCACGGCGTGAACCCACCGGGCTCGGCTCCTGGCTGTTGTCAGCTGCCCCAGAGGGGGTGATGTCACTCAGTGCGATCACATCTCCCACTTCCTTGGGGTTCCTGCGGGAGAAAGGGAGGGTGTGGGATGGCCGTATCTTTGAGACCCCGCACACCCTCCTGGTCGCCCGGACTATACACCCGCCTCAGTCCGGCCAGGACCCCAGGAGCTCTGCACACGGCCCCTACTGTCTCTCCCCACCCCAGGAACCAGCCACCAGCCTCTGACTCACCCCAGACCATTCAGCTGCAAGGGGCAGACGTAGTCCTCATCCTCGCTGGTGAGGCCCAGCTCTGAGCCATAGCACTGATGCACCAGGTGCCAGAGCTCGCGGGGACTCAGCGTCTGGGCGGGCAGGACACAGGGTTGGCCTGAGTTTCCTTGGGCCCAGAACCCTTCTGTCTCTACCAGCCCGCAGACACAGTGCTCCCCTGGCGTCCACAAGGGGGCGGCCCTCACCCAATCTGGCTCCAGTCCACGGGCACCAGGAGCCAGGGCTGTCTGGACTTTCCCCTTGGTCCTCACGATACTCCCGCATCTACAGGTTAGCATCCCCAGACTTACAGAGGAGAATGCGGGGGCCCAGGGAGGGAAACCACGTGCTGAGGCCACACAAGTGACCAGGGGCAACCCAGGGGTTCAAACCCAGCCAGACCCCAGAGCCAATGCTCCCACCCCCAGGCCGTCCTGCCCCGGGCTATCTTCCTAAGCGTTCCTGGCCAGAGCGGCCTCCACCCGATGCCGACACAGTGGTGGTAAGAACAGTAAGAGCAGCAGCAGGGCAGCCATCCCCTGAGCTGTTACCAGGTGCCATTCTTCCAACCCCCTCCCAGGCAATCCCTGAACCTTCGAAAACAATTCTGTAAAGTGCTAACGTCGTCAGTTTAAGGCAATGACGCTGAGGCACAGAGGGGCTCAAGTGGCAGGGCTGAGATGGGTCCCCGGGGAGGGGCCAGTCTAGCACCCTGGAGCTCACCATGGGGTGTGTCTGCCCCGTAAGAGCTGACATGACACTCGTGCTGGGCTCAGCCCTGGTGCTCTGATGTCGGGAATGCCCCCGTCGGACGGGGCTCGGCGACCTGCTCCAGGTCACTCAGCTCCTCAGGATGGCAGTCTGAGCTCCAGCCTGAGCTCTGAACCCTCTACTGCCCCCGTCCTCCCTCCCTGACGCTGCACCATCCTTCCTCAGGCTCCTGCTCTGGCGTTCTGGCCCCTGAGGACGGGCATGGCCGGAGCTGCCCCCAAGGGGACAGGACAGGAGTGCAGCCAGAGAGGCAGGCTTGGCCCTCTGAGGTGCTGCGAGCCAGCAGGGGCAGCCTCCCCGATGCCTTCGGCCCCTCCCTGCCAGCGGAACCCCAGTGTGTTCAGGGTGAGAGTCTTCCCCAGCCCTACGGATACACAGGTATACTGATATAACTGGTTTACATCAAGTTTTCCATCTTTCCTTTGCAACTGAGGGTGGTCATGTCACCCAGTTCTAGCCAAAGAAATGCAGAGCCCCCTTTAAAGGGGGGCTTTTCCTCCCCGATAAAGGAAAAGTCCCCTTTCTATCCACCTGCTCTCTCCATCATGTCTGTGAGGGCACGATGCTACAGCTGTAGAGGCCATCCTGCAACCACGAGGCAAAACCATGTGGACAAAACAGCAACATGACGCAGTGACAGGAAGGTAGAATAAACAAGAGCTTGGGTCCCTGAGGACATGGGGGAACCCCAAAGCCACCCTGGACTGCCTGCCTCTAGACCTCTAGTTACATGAGCGTCAGCTGGACACAGAACCTAACTGCAACGGATCAGAACCCCAGCTCTGCCGCAGGAAAACCCTTGTGACCACGGGCAAGTCTATCCCTCCATGCTTCATCGGTAAAACAGGTAATAACCACACTGCCTCGTAGGGTGAATTAATTCATGTAATGCTCAGATCAGTGCCTGGCAGCCAGTAGCACCATAAGTATTAGCTATTATTATTACTTTATGAAGTAACTCAGTATCTGTTTGCTTAAAGCATGTTTGGTTGAGTTTTCAGTTACTTGCAGTCGACTGTATCCTACATAAACTCATGCAACCAAGTGAGCACTGTGGGACAGTGTGCCCAGGCTAGCGCACCGCAGACCATCAGAAGGTGAGAAGTCTAGGGGCACCTGGGAGGCTCAGTCAGTTAGGCATCCGACTCTTGATTTTGGCTCAGGTCATGATCTCACAGCTCGTGGGTTTGAGACCCATATCAGACTCTGCACTGACAGGGCAGAATGGGATTCTCTCTCTCCCTCTCTCTCTCTCTCCCCCCATACCCCACTCTTATGTGCTCAGTCTCTCTTACTTATTCTTGAATAAATCAACTTAAAAAAAAAAGAATGTGATAAGTCTGAAAGCCCTTACTCAATACCTGTGGGGCAAGATGTAATTCAAAATTAAGCTGTTTGGAGGTTTAAAAAAGCTAATAGAGAGTAATACAATTCCAATAATGATAACTGTATTATACTTAGTATCCAGTGCAATATATACCAAAGGTTCTCAAAGTGTGGTCCAAGAATTTCTGGGGGTCCCCAAACCCTTCCAGGAGATCCATGACACCAAAATCACTTTCATAAGTGTGTTAAGTGTTACTAGTAGTATGTCACTTGCTTTTTTCACTTTTATTCTCACACTGGTACACGGTGGAATTTTCCAAAGGCTACATGACATGGGATGCTGTCTTTTTCCAGTGGCTAATGCAATATGTGCTCCTGGTTTCTTGTGTTTAAGAATTCCTCGGTCTCAATCTATGATACAGGAAATATTGGAAGACACAGCCCACCTAAACAAAAGCTCTTCGGAGTCTCCAGTTATTTTAAAAGAGTATAAAAGCTTCCTGAAGCCGTAAAGGTGGAGAATCACTGGTATATTCTATATTGGACAGATGTCACAACTTTATATTGAATTCCAATTGTATCTAAGATTTACCCCAGTCATACACATTAATACCTTTGGTCCTGAAACACACGAACAGTCACACTGAGATGAATGTAGGCCTATGTTGTACAACAAGTACATGTGGCCATTTAAGTATAAATTAATTAAAATTAAAAATGCAGACATTCAGCTACACTATCCACTTTCCAAGAGTCCCAATAGGTACACGTGGCCGGTGGCTACCCTATTTTGACAGCATGGACGGAGAATACTTCTATCTTAGCAGAAACTTCTATTAGATGGCGCTGATACAGACTACAGACAACCATGTTAGCTCAGGTCAGATCTTGCAGCCACACACACAGACACCTCTCAGTTTCAGAGCAGTTTTGATATGTGGACAGTGAACAGACGGCCATGGATACTTGTATACGTGGACAGGCCTGGCACTAGGGCCCGTGGTGACCCCTTGGTGGAGTCTACAGAGGCTGCAGATACATCAGGCCTGTGCCCACTGTCCCAAGTTCTGGCCCTCTGCGCTGCATGATTTCCCCTAGTCCCCCATCCAGGTCCCCTCCAGACCCACCTTTTCAAGCAGCGCATTCTGCCAGAGGCGGAAGATGAGGAGGAAGCAGCGGTCCCGGGCGCCAAAGGAGGTGAAGAAATGCTGCAGGAGAGAGAGGGGTGAGAGGGGGCGGGGGACAGACATGGCCCGGACCTCCATCCTGATGTATCCATCCATTCACCCCATCACTCACTCCACAGAATGTTTATCCTGTGCCCAGCCTGGCAGTGGACGATGCTGGAGTCACTGTGATGAGGAGATGGCCCCCGGCCCCGCCCCCAGAACTCACAGTCCAGGGCGAGAGACAGGTATGGCCCAAAGTGGTTGGGCTGTGATGGGGGAAACCCAGGGCACCTCCCCAGCCTCCTTTGACCGGTAGGGGTGGTTGCCTAATCCATGTTTGACCAATAAAAAAACACAAAGGGGATCTGCTGTGAAGTCTCCCCACTATTCCCTTCTCCCTTCCTGAGTCACTGGTGGGAGGCAGCCATCTTGGGACCACGAGGCAACAATCATCAGGACAGAATGGAGCGTCAGGGAAAGCTTCCAAGGACAGGGGGCATCTGAATTGACAGAGATGGGAACCCAGAGGGAAGAATTTTACTAATACTATTATCCCCGAGCAGCTGTGTGCAAGGACAGACTGACTAGAAGGACTGAGACGAGGGGCTGGTGTAGGGGGCCAGGTCGGTGGTGCTAGGCGCCCAGGCCAGTGGGATGGCAACGAGGTAAAGAGAAAGCAAGGGATCTGAGAGTTCAGGGTGCAGAATAAACAGGGCTCGGGGTGGGAGGGGCTGGCTAAGACCAGTGACCACAGCCCCCTGAGCAGGTGGTCGGCTCACCTTCTCACTCTCAGTGCAGATCTGGATGGCATTGGGGATCAGCTTGGCCGTCTTTTCCTTCTTCAGACACGTCACTTCCTTCAACTGGATAGAAATCTGGAGACAAAAGGCCAGTCAGAAGAGGCCAGGGCCCGGCCCGCCCGGAGCCCCTCCTTGACCCTGAGTCGGCTCACTGTCGTTTCCCAGCGGAAGATGTTGCTGTAGAAGCAGATCCAGTTCTCGGAGAGGTAGAGGCGGCCCTGGAGGAGGATCTCGCGCTGCAAGGCACAGGAGTAATCTGAGGCGGCCGAGGGGAGAGACGGCAGACACCCGAGTCACACACGCTGTGCTGGCCAGCGAGGGCGGGGAGAGGCGGGAAGGCAGAGCTGGGAACTCAGGGCCCGGCCCACGACTGGGTCTGGGCGTCCGGACTCACCCACAATGAGGCGTTCAGCCTCGGGGAGTTTGCTGAACAGTTTCCGGAAGTCCTCGTTCCGCTGTTTGTATGTGGGACTCAGCATCTGGGGGGAGTTTGGAAGGTAAGAACCCGGATGGGGGTTCACACCCCTACTTCCGCCCCACAAAGCCCCCAGAAGGCCCGGAGTCTTCTGAGCCCCAGACAAGCTCTCTGTGGTTTCAAGCCTAGCTCACGTCTGGCCTCCACTGCCCATAACCCAAGACTAACCATGACAAGAGCCGTCATTTACTGATTTCCATATAAGCCAGGCCCTGCGCCCAGGACCCACCAGCACCACTGACTCTTAGGGAGTGTTCCCTTTAGGCTTGTAAGGTTGGGACAGCTTCTCAGGAAAGAGGCCCAGAGAAGTTTAACAACTCACTCAAGGTCACAAGGGAAGTCAGGAGCAGCACAAGGTGTGACCCTGGGTCAGCTGACCCCAGCACCCCATCCTTGACTGCTGCATCCTGGGCCTCCTGGCCCGTCACCTGCCCCCCTCCCTCACTCCCCTCCAGCAAGGCCCCCTGCCCAACACTTACACTGTACCAGCTCTGCATCTTCTGCAAGAGAAAGGAGCAGAATCAGAATGAGCCCCTCACTCCCCTGCCCCTCCGCCCCTCTCCCCACCCGACCTGGGCTTGCACCTACCTTGCTGTTGCGGATGAAGTTCCTGCTGCCCAGGCTCTGGGTGCTGGGGGTCCCAGGCACGCCGCCCTTCTCCGAGGAGCTATCTGACCCCTTCTCCACCATGGTGCCTGGCTCAGGCTCAGGTGGGGGCCGGCTGGAGGGCAAGAGCTGCAGCCGCTTGCGGAGAGATGGGGAGCTGCTCGGCGTGCTCCGGCCGGAGTGGGGGGTGGTGCTGGGGGAGGAGGAGAAGAGGGGCATTGGGGGGGAAACAGGCTAGGTGCGGGCACAGGCCCAATTTGGGAGGACACACAAGAGCCCATGGACCCCACCCACACACTCCACTCCCATTTTTGCGGGGTGACCGAGCAGCTCCCTAACTCTGCACCTCAGTGACTCCCTCCGTGATCCAGGGGTGACAGACACTTGTCCTCATCTGCTTGTTTGGACAGCTAAACCAATCAACACATATAACGTGCTTCTAGTAGAGCCTGGCATATAGAGAGGTCTCCCTGTCTTTAAAATTACTTTATTAACTCATTTGTACAATAAATATTTATGGAGGAGCCACTTTCCAGTCCGCTGCTTTAGCTAAAAAACCTAAGCGTCTTCATTTTTTCCCTGTTCACTCTTCATTTCTAACCTATTAGCAAGTCCCACCCGCTCTACCTCCAAAATCTATTTCCATTATTTCTATTATATCCCTTTCCCCTGCTCCGGAGCCCTGGCCCAGCCTCCACCCTCCCCCTCGGACACCACAGCAGCCCCTGCCTGGGCCCCCTGGCCCCATCCCCACCCCTCGCCAGAGGGAGCGTGTGAACCCGAGTCGGGTCAGGGACCTCCTTGCAAAGGCTGCACCCTCCCCTTAGCACCCAAGGCCCTGCTGTGGCCTGTCACAGCCTCCACTCCAGCCACCCCAGGTCCCTAAGTATCACTGACTGCCTTCCCACATCAAGGCCCCTGCAGTTCTGTTCCCTCTGCCCAGAACATCATTCCACAGCCCAGCCTAACAGATTCTGTCTCATTTGGCTGAAATGCCCCTCCTCCCCTGGGGATCCAGCCCCTGAAGCCCGCCTCACACTACCTCAACTCCTCCTGTGGGCTTATTCCGTTTGCCTAGTGTTGCCTCTCGCTGAATTAACGAGGCCTTGGTTGTGTCCCTGGCACCCAAAACTGTACCCAGCATGCAGTCAACTGCCAATGCACACCGGACACCACACGAATGATCTGTGTGCCGGCTGGAGCGGGAGCAGCACAGGGACACTTGGCTCTGTACCAAGACTCGGGCACGCTCTCTGGATCATTACTTATTCTTCCGGCAACCCTGTGCACGTGACACTTGTCACCATCCCTGCTTTACACAGGAAGAAGCTGAAGCAGAAAGCAGCGAGCCACTTGTCTAAGGAAAAGGAGCAGCTTCTTAAAAAAAAAAAAAAGTTCAGTGGGGGGGGGAGTGGCAGAGAGAGAGGGAGAGAGAGAATCCCAAGCAAACTCCACAGTGTCTGTGCAGAGCCCAGTACGGAGGTGGGGGGGTGGGGAGCCTAGATCCCACAAACTGCGAGATCGTGACCTGAGCTGCAATCAAGAGTCAGACGCCGAACTGGCTGAGCCACCCAGGTGCCCCCTGCACAGCTGCTTCAAGTCGGCAGGCTCCTACCGTGGGGGCCTCCATCTACTCCAGCCAGAGTCCCCGGATCCCTCGGGGCTCCTCAGACTTCCCTCTCTTGCCTCCAATCCTCAGCACATGCTATTCCCTTGGTGCAGACTGCCCTTTGCCTTCTTTGCCTCGCGAGTTCACGCGCACCCTCCAGGACTCATGCTCAGCACCCCTCCCTCCCGGACACAGCCTCCCTGCTGTGCGTCCTTCCCTCCTTCCCAGAACCAGCACCCGCCGCCACTCTGCCTCTGCTTCCCCCATCCCAGCCTTGACTACTCCCGGGCTGTCACTGCCTGGTGACAGCTCCATTTCCCCTGCAAGTCCGCAAGGTCCCTGGTGGCCAGCCTTAGTGATGCTGTGGTCACTGCTCGGTCCCCAGTATTGCTTGGGGTGGGACCCAGGGTAGGCATTCATATCACACTTGTGAAACTGTGGAATAAAATAATAAGTAAATAAATAAATGAAATAGGTGGTGACCCAGGTGGTTGCCGTTCCCCCGCGGACTACTGGAGCTGGCTTCTCCCAGGTCTCCCTGCCCCCCTTTCCCTGCTCTGCTCCCCACCCGCGGCCAGAAGGGGCCTGTGAACCTGAGGCAGGTTGGGACCCCCTGCCACACCAGACTCCAGCTAAAAGCCCAGGGCTGGATCTTGTCATCAACCCCTTGCTCACTCTTCCCCAGGTCCTGCCTTGGCTGTTCCTCTGCCCTAACGCCCTCCCTCCCAGGTGTCTGGAGGGCTCCTGAGCCTCCCCAGGTTTCTGCTCAGTGGATGCTTCAAGTCTCAGTTCTCTATTGAAATCACATTCCTCGCCTCTCCATCCTCCTCCCTCTTCTTCTTTCTCCTCAGCCCTTCCTCCACTTGAACTTCTGGAATCTCTTTCTCCACGCTCCACGGGAGAAAGGAGTTTGTCTCCAGCTGCATCCCTACTGTCTGGAACTAAGCAGAGTAGCTGCTCCGTGAGCATCTGCTCCCTGTGGACTGAATGAATGACTGACCCTCTCCCACCCCTCGGGGGAACCTGAATTCAACCAGATGTGAGACTTGCCCAACCCATCAGCGACCCCCAGCCACTTATTCCCTGTGTGACTTTGGGCAAGTGTCTGCACCACTCTGTGCTTCAGTTTCTTCTTGAATACAATGGGAATCATAATGGCATCCACCTCACAGGACTGTCTGGGGGTGAAAGTGAGGTAATATACAGTTGACCCTTGAACAGCATGGGTTTAAGCTGCGGGGGGAGGGCCACTTCTATGGGAAGTTCATTCAATAAATACAGTAGTCTTGTAAATGTATTTTCTTTAGATTTTTTTTCTTTTAAGCAGGCTCCACGCCCAGCCTGGAGCTCAAGGTGGGGGGTTGAACTCACAACCCCGAGATCAAACCTGAGCTGAGACCAAGGGTCAGTTAAGACTGAGCCACTCAAGGAGCGCCTGGGTGGCTCAGTCGGGTAAGCATCCAGCTTAGGCTCAGGTCATGATCTCAAGGTTAGTGGTTTCGAGCCCTGCGTCGGGCTCTGTGCTGACGGCTAGTTCAGAGCCTGGAGCCTGCTTCGGATTCTGTGTCTCCCTCTCTCTCTCTCTGACCCTCCCCTGCTTCACCCTGTTTCTCTTTCAGAAATAAATAAAACATTAAAAAAAATTAGAAAAAAAAGACTGAGCCACTCAAGTGCCCCATTTTATGATTTTCTTAATACCATTTTTTCTAGGTTACTTTATTGTAAGAATACAGCATATAATATAGACAGTATACAACATACATATTACTCTATGGTTTATGTGATCAGTAAGGCTTCTGGTCAACAATAAACGAAGTAGCTACGTTTTGGGGGAGTCAAAAGTTACACACCAGTTTCCCACTGCATGGCAGGTCGGCTCCCCAACCTCCATGTTGTTCAAGGGTCAAGGGCACATGAAGGCCCAGCGCATGGAAGGCACTCCGCTCTGATCAGGAGGGACTAAGACTAAGATGGAGGACAAGGTCCCGCCACTGTCCCAGCGCACCTGTGTCCAAGATGCAAATGCAGACCCTGATGGTACAATAAACTCTCAGCCTGGGGCTCAGAGCCCAAACAGACCCCAGGCTCCCCCATTCACCAAACAGGCGCTGATCACGTGCCCCGCACCAGGCACTGGGGACACAGAAGTGAGCAAAACGGATACCTTCCCTGCCTGCAGGGACCTGACATTCCGATCTGATCGGGGAACAGAGATGATCAACAAGAAAACATGTAAATGAGGACGCTTATCTCCGAGGCCGGTCACCGGGAATTTGTGAGAAATGCAGATTCGGGGACCCGCGGCAAGCCTCCTGAATCAGACACTAGAGGTGGGGCCCAGGAGACTGGTGCACGCTCAAGTTTGAGGACCACAGAAATAAAGGAGGGCTAAGCAGGCAGGTGGGTGCAGTGCAGGGCACACCTGAGCTGAGCCCGAGGACAAAGAGCGGCTCTGGCAGAGGAAGACTGTTTTAGGGACAGGAACATGGAGGTCACGGGCAGGACAGAGCCTGGCAGGTCTGAGAAGTGAGGTGGCCAGTGGGGCTGGAGGAAGGGGAACGGGAGGGAACAGGCCCACCTGCAGGCCCTGTAGGCCTTGGTCATGAGCTTGGGCTTCACCCTGAGGGCACTGGGGAGCTATGGAAGGGTTCTGAAGGAGGGGTGACCACATTCCTCCCCTGCCTCATCTTCTCACCTCTCTACTCCCCGTGTCCTAGCCTCCCACAGCTCCAGGTCTAGGGGAGGGCGCCTTAGGACATGTGAAGTAACACACAGACAGGGCAGGTCTCNGGGGGGGTGGGGGGGACAGGGACTCAGAAGACAACAGGGTTTTGCCCCTGCAGATACGGACTTCCTGGGCCTACACAGGCCTCGGGCTCCCTCTCATCACAGAGGAACAGACGCACACACAGGTGTGCATAAAACGGAACCCCGGTGTGGGTGCCACGCCGCCAGCATCACAGGCAAACTGTACTTCCCCACTGTGGCAAGAAGTGCCCCCCGCCGCCCCCCCCCGCCACAGCAGCGGTATCACAGGTGTGTCACCCTCACACACAGAACCACAGAGTGCCAGCGTAATGATACCCCCAGCTCCAGCACGAGTATGCTGCAGCCACAAAGTCCCAGACGTTACACACACATGCATGTGCGTGATGCGTCCATGCAGCTGCAGAGGGTCACAGAAACCACAGAAAGTCCCACCTAAATTACATGCATGCATACAGCCACGAGACAGCTCAGAGAAGAGGTGAAAGCAAATCACATGCTGCAGAGAGCACCATACAAGTAAAAGAACAGTCACAGAACTCAGCCAACACAGAATGACAAATTTAAGCCACAGGCGCAGCTCGACTCTCTGGATGTTCACCAACTGGTGGGGAAGACAAAGGGAAGGCCTGCTCTAACGTGGCGAGGGATGGAGGTGCCAGCTTGTCGCTGCCAGGGAACCCAGACACTCACACAGCCATGAAGGACCCAGGAGGTCATGGCCACATCTTAACAGCCAGTGGCCAGGTATTGGAGTAACGCGTGGGACGTGCTTTATAAACTACAACAGGGGAAGGATGTCAGTTATTATTGCTTCAGAGTCAAGGGTATAGCCAAGGTCTCAGGCAGACGGTTCCAGGCCCACTAAGAGCCACAGGGCATTTCTTTCTCTTGCTCTTCACACACACAAAGCCCCAGAGGGTCTCAGCTGGACACACAAAGCCTAGGCAGACACAAAGCTGTCACATATGGATACATGCTGGAACTTCCACACAAAGATGTAATTAGAGGTAAACTACAGGCACCATCCCACAACCCCAGGGGGTTCCAGCCACATCTGCCAGACCCCAGACACACAACATCACATATGGACACACACAGGTAACTTACATTCTCACAAAGGGCTAATGTGATCAGAGATATAGTATAGGCAAATAGAAAGTAATAGGCTGTAAGCACCGGCCAGGACACGTATGCACACACCACACAGTCACAACTGGCCACACAGGGAACTTAGTGTCGCCTGGAGTCACAGATGCAGTGACAGAGAAATTTTACAGACCCGCACACTCAACCAGGGAGGATCACCGCTGTCTGCACACTAGGAGACCTAGAGGCATGTACGCACACTCCAAAGTCACAACCAGATATGCACCGGTCAGACGGGATGTGATAATACTGTACACACGTATAGCCCCCCCCCCCAGCCGAGAGTCACAATCAGACACACTCGGGGAACTTACAGGAACACATGGAGCCCCAGATGGAGTTTGACGTAAATTACACACACAAAGAGGATGCACAGTAGGAATGCAGGCACGCGCACACACGCTTCCAAGACACCTACAATTCATACTGGAAAACATAACCGGGACCAGGGAGTAGGAGGTCAACCCGCAACCCCCGAGAATTTCAGGCACCAGGCCGGCCACCAAGCCCCCACCATCAGCAGTCCCAGGCTCACGGAGCCTCGCGACACACAAGGGCGGTGGGAGGGGGCCCTCCCGGGGCTCCGTGGCCTGGGAGGGGGCCGTCCAGCCTCCACTCGAGGCCCAAAGCCCAGGGTCAGCCTTGTGCTCGCCCCTCGCCTCCGGGACCGCGGCCAGCTAGGCCGGGGCCCTCCCCGCAGGCCACGCTCCCCGCGGGATGAGCCCGAGAGCCCCACCAAAGCCCCGCCACCCCGGCGCCCCGCGGC
>NW_027531899.1:4756282-4778784 GCF_008692635.1 Crocuta crocuta
GGGAACCGAGAGGCGCAGCTGGGACGCCGGAGATACCGAAACAGGCGAGAGGAAGAGAAAAGATAGAGACTGAGAATGGAAGGAGGCAGAGAAATGAACAGAGACAGATGGATAGAAAGAGGAACAGTTGATTGAAACGAAACACCGCCGTGGCAGCTGCCTTGGCACCGGCTGCGACCCTGTCCCCTGGTGGCCGGAAAGGGTCTTCGGCTACAGCTCTGCCCCTGGCCGGGAGCTGCCGGCCTCCCAGGGCGGAACCCGAGAGGTGGGACGGAGATTCTGGGAAACGGAGGGGTGGGGGCGGCGAGCCGCTGGCAGGAACGGGGTGGGGCCTGTAGGCCGGCTCCCTCTTCCCATCTGTTTCCACCCCCCACCCCGTGTTGGCCCAGGAGGTCCTCGACATCTGGGGACCCTTCTCAGTCCCAGTCCCCGTCAGCCAGACCAAGTTAGAATCCAGCCCCCCTGACTCTTAGCTGTGCCGTGACCTTGGGCAAGTCACCCCAGGCCTGGAGATCCCACTAACTCTGTGGTGAAGGGCTTTCCCATGGGACAGCGCATAAGTGGGGGGGGCGGCAACCCTTTTACAGATGGGGAAGCCCCTCCTCAAAGTCGGGAAGTGACTTGGCCCAGGTCACGCAGCGGGTAGGCTGCAGAGTTGGCCACAACGCTGCTGTGACATGTAGCCTGCGGCCATCCCTGCTGGGGCTGTCTGGTGATGTCCCGGGCTCCTTGCTTGAAGACACGGAAAGTGAGACCCACCTCACAGCTCCTGGCCAGAGGCACCCCAGCAGCGGACTGGCTCCCTTCCTTGTGACATTCTGTTCCTACCTCTTGAAAAAATTCCGTTCCCATCTCTCTCTACACCTTGGCAGCACCCCCCACCCCTGCCCAAAACCCGCTCCACTTCTCCATTTTGGTTGATGGAAGGCCCAAAGCTTCATCTTTCCTGACCCTTCTCTTTCCCTCACATCTACATACAAATCTCTCAGCAATTCCTATCCACCCCACCCACAAAATCTCCCAGAATCTAAGGGCCTAGTGGCCCCTGTCACCATTCTGACTTCACCTCCTCCTTCTCTTTTTGCATACCTCCCCACCACCCAGCCTCCCTGTTGTTCCTCTAACTCACCAGACACATTCCTGCCCCGGGGCCTTTGCACTTGCTGCTCCCGCTGCATTCTTCTCTCAGATCCTGGGCCCTCCTTCCACCATCTCCCTCTGCTTCAAAGCTCTCTTTCTCTATACAGATGACCTTTGAACAACATGGGTTTGAACTACGTGGATACATTTATACATGGATTTTTTTTTTACAGTATAGTAGTGCACCTGTATTTGGCTTCCTTATGATTTTCTTGAAAACATTTTCTTTTCTCTAGCTTGCTTTATTGTAAGAATACAGTGTATAATACAGATAACATACAAAATATGTGTTGATTGTGTATGTTACAGGGAAGTCTTCTGGCCAACAGGTTATTAGTGGCTAAATTTTTGAAAAGTCAAAAGTCACACTTGGATTTTTGACTGAATGATGGGTCAGTGCCTCCTAACCCCCCCGCTTTGGTCAAAGGTCAACTGTACTTCTCTTTGCCTGTTTCTTCTTTTGAAGTACTTTTAAATTTTTAATTAGGGAATACTTATTTCAAACAGGAAAAAAAATAAAACGATCATCCCCACCATCCATATACAATGGATGTGGATATTTTGCCATTTTCATTTTGGATCTTTCTTTTTTTTTTTTTTAAAGAAATAAACGAGGGGCGCCTGGGTGGCTTAGTCATTTGGGGGCCGACTTTGGCTCAGGTCATGATCTCACAGCTTGTGGTTTAGAGCCCCGTGTCAGGGTCTATGCTGACAACTCAGAGCCTGGAGCTGCTTCGGATTCTGTGTCTCCCTCTATCTCTGTACCTCCCCTGCTCTCTCTCTCTCTCTCTCTCTCTCTCAAAACACAAATAATAAAATTTTTTTTAAAGAAATAAACGATTACAGGCACAGCTAAAGACCCAACTCCCCATCCCTCCTTTCTTGGGTCCTATCCCGGAGGTTCCCACCTCCCTGAAGCTGATGCCTGTTCCTCCTGTGCCCTTTCCCATCATTTTTTTCACATCAGGATGCATCTGTCAACAATATACCCTATTGTTCAATGTCTTTTGAAAGATACACACGATTAGGCTCCTACTGTATCATTTTACAATTTGCTGTCTGCATCATTGTTGTTTAGGAGATTTCTCCACACAGATACACAGAGCTGTATTTCATAAACCTTAACTCTTATCTAGCATCCGTTGTCGGAAGAAACCACAGTGGACATTTCTACTCAGAGCCAGTATAGTTCTTTCTTCTTTTCCACCCCCCGCAGCCTTGAACCTTCAGTTCTGTCTCCTTGTGCCAGAGTCAGGGTTTATTCGCAGAAGTTTTGTTTCAATTTCTTTTCTATTTTTTGTGCTTCCCATGAGCTACAGCAAGACATACCTTCTACACCTGGCCTCCAGTACAAGAAACCTGTGATATGTATGTAATATAAATATATGTAATGTCACAAAAGTTGCAGGAACCACACTTATTCACTATGCCTCATACATTGTATTTTCAATTCTACCCTATTTCTGTTTGGAAAAAGTGCTAATTGCAACGCACTACCTTGGTTTCACGGCCCTTAAATGATCATGATCCACAGTTTGAAAAACACTAGAGGGTCACCTGGGTGGCTTAGTTGGTTAAGCTTCCAATTCCTGATTTGGGCTCGGGTCACGATCTCACAGTTTGTGAGTTCGAGCCCCATGTCCGGCTCCGCACCGTCAGCAGGAAGCCTGCGTGGGATTCTGTGTCTCCTTCTCTTTTTGCCTCTCTCTTTCTCTCTGTCTCTCAAAAAGAAATAAATAAACATTTAAAAACTTTTAAGAAAAAACGAAAAGCACTGGGTGTGTCAAAGGGGCATCCCCCGTGCAGGCAGTACTCAGCCGGGAGCAGACAGCTCAGCTGTGCTGTCCCTGCACATGGTCCCAGTTGCCTGGTTTTATTTGTGTACCTATTTCACAACTTCCAGCCCGGCCACACCAACTGACCTTCAGCTCCCGCACGTGGACAGTGCCAGCCACCCTCCAGCACGGGTCCCTAGAGAGACAGCACCTCTCTTTTGTCCCAACACCCGGGTCTGACCTGTCCTGGGGTAGATTCTCCAGGTCTGGGGTCCTCGGCAGTCGTAGGCGCTGGGGGCTCGGGGTGCAAGGGGGTGACTCTCCATCACTGGATGGTGTTATGCAAATGGAGGGCACCTCCAGGATCCTCCAGGGCTCAGGGGACAGGCCCTCCGCTCTGCCACCTTGTGGCTGCTGATTCTGCCACTCGACTGCGGGTACTGAAGGGTCCTGGACACCACCCTCAGCCGGGGACGGCCACGGGGGCTGGGGCAGGAGCTCGGCCATGGGAAGGGCTCCGCCTGCCGGCTCTGGGGCCTTGGATAACCGCACGGTCTCTGGGGGAGAAAAAAGAGAGGTGAAGGGGAGAAGCCTTGCCTCTCACCACCCCCACTGCTCCACAGCCCAGGTGAGGTTCAGAGTAGGGGTGAGAGAGGTCTGGGTGGGAATCCCACCGCTGTCAATGTCCTCTCCTCGTGACCCTGAGCCTCAGTTTCCTCTTCTGGAAACCGGAGAGCCTGACGCCCACCTCCTATGGTGGTTGGGTCACGTCAGACAGCTCTGACTTTGGGGGGGGGGGGGCGCCCAGGGCCCAGCACACAGTAAGTGCTCCGTGAACCTGTGCGCGTGCCCCTGAGCTGGGGTTTATTTTGTCTGAGCACTCACCATGGCCAAGCCCTGGGTTTTCTATACACCAGCCAGCCTAGCTCCCCTCCACACACGCCAGGCCTGAGCGGGCCCCACAGGCCCGGGGGCCTAGGTAACGGCTGATCCCGGCTGATGGCGCGGAGGAGACAGAATCCAGGATTTCCCCTCCCTGTTTGCTCAGCAACTGCCCCTCCCAAGACAAACAAAGGGAAGGTGGCCGGCTGTGGCAGGCCAGGTCTCGCACCGCCGCTGTGGCATTTCAGGCCACCTGGGTCTGTGGAGATTAAATCACTGTTTGTCCACATAGCAGAGCACAGCAAGGGCTGCTTGGTATCCAGCTGCCCAGGGAATAGGGAAGGGAGACCTGTGGGACCCAGAGAGGGTGTCCCCTGGCTTGGGGAAGACACCCTGACCCCCACAGGCCAGCCCGGACCCCAGGGTCCTTCCCAGACACCCCAACACCCGTACCTTCTGGTTTCCTCCTCCTTCTGTCCCCACAGGGTTCAGACTTCCAGGTTAAGGACAGGAGACCAGGCCCTTCCCTCCCCCCCAGGAGTCCTGGCTGGACCGAAGAGTCACAACCTTGCGGCCAAATAGCATGTCCGGCTGGAGTCGTGTTCCCCTCTGACCAGCTGTCCCTGGGAGAAGGGACAGAGTGGGGGTGGGGCACCCATACCACAGTGGAGGGTGAGGTCAGCCACCTTGTCTTGCCCTCGTGACTGCCCCGCTGAGGAAGGAGCTGTCCTCCCCTAGGCGGCGACTGGGCCCTCTCTCCTGGCCAGCAGCTAGCCACAGTGCAGCTCCTGCGTGTCCCCGCCATTCCCCCAGAACTGCTCCTCCAAGCCCAGGGGTCACCCCTCAGTGACCAAACCTGGGGCACTTTCCAGTCCTCATCTTCTTGCCCTGCTCTTAAATGCCACAACCTGGGAGAGCCCTCTTCCTTCTGGAAGCTTCTCTTTGCCCCTGAGACGCCCCAGCTTCTGGCTCTCCTCCTGCCTCACTGGCAGCACCGGCTCACCTTTCTGTGCACACCCCTCTCCTCTCCTCTACCAGTAGAAAATAGCATTCCCCGTGGCTTAGGTCTGGGCACTTTCCTCTTGCTCTTCCATTTTTATTGCATAATAATTGACACATACTAAACAGTGTCTGCATCATAGACGTGAGTTAAAAATGCTAACAGTAAACGAGGCCCTTAACCCCCCACCCAGTTTGAGAATCAGCACATTACTGGTGATTGCCTTAGGCTCATCCCCCAGCCCACCCGGCTTCACATTTTTAATAGTTAAATTTTTTTAAATTTTTTGTTTCATTTTCATTTTTATTTTTATTTTTAAGTAGCCTTCGCGTCCAACTCAGAGCCCAGTGTGGAGCTTGAACTCACGACCCCTTGAGATCAAGACCTGAGCTGAGATCAAGAGCTGGATGCTTGGTATAAAAAGAATCATCCACCAAGATCAAGTGGGATTCATTCCTGGGTTACAGGGCTGGTTCAACATTCGNTAAAATAAATCAATTCAGCCAAAAAAAAAAAAAAAGAGTTGGATGCTTGGGGTGCTTGGGTGGCTCAGTTGGTTAAGCATCTGACTTGCCTCAGGTCATGATCTCACGGTTCGTGAGTTCGAGTCCCACATCGGGTTCATGAGTTTGAACCCCGCGTCAGGCTCTGTGCTGACAGCTCAGAGCCTGGAGCCTGATTGGCATTCTGTGTCTCCTCTCCCCAACTCACACCGTGTCTCTCTCTCTCTCTCTCTTTCTCAAAAATAAATAAACATTTAAAAAAATTAAAAGAAAAAAAACACGAGTTGGATGCTTAATCGACTGAGCTGCCCAGGCACCCCTTTAATAGTTTTCTTTTAGTAGTTTTTTTTAAATCACATTGCTATACATCCCTAAACAATGTATTTTTTTAGTTTTACTTGCCTTTGAGCTCTTGAACCATACCATGTGTCACCTGCGACTTGCTTTTCTCGCTCGACGTGAGTTCTGAGATTCAGCCATAAGGGTAGCTACATGTAACTTGTTTTTGCTACTGTGCTACCTTCCATTGTCAGAATACACCACACTTTGCCTATCCATCTTACCTGCCCATGGACAGCAGGTTGTTTCTGGTTTTCTGCTCTGATGAATGAGGCTGTCCTTAAAGTCCCAGGGTATATTCCTTGGGTAACTCCTGGGTAAACCAGCGTCCCACTGATTGCCCAGCCACCCCCTGGCTTGCTATAACCAACAATTGATATCTTTACTGACTTTTCCAAAATGTCCACATGGGGTCACTTTCCTAGTACTTAGGTCACTCTCTGGGTGTTTAGGAATTTTTCTTAATTGTGGCAAAATACACATAAAAGTTACCATCTTAATCTTTTTTTAAAAAGTAGGCTCCATGTCCAATGCGGGGTGAAAGATCTTGACCCAGACGCTCCACTGACTGAGCCGCCCGGGTGCCCCCCATCTTAACCATTTTTAAGTGTACAATTTCGTAGCATCAACAATACTCAACATTACGCAGCCATACCACCACGTGTTTAGGTACTTTTGAAAAATAATTGTTCTTGTAAAGTTCTTTCATATCTTTTTTTTTTTTCCAGTTTCATTGAGAAATAGTTGGCGTACCTCACTGTGTGGCTTAGCGGGTATAGTATGTGGTTTGACACTTTTATTGTGAAATGATCATAGTAGAGTTCAGGTAAGGTCCACCTTCTCATATAAATACAATAAAAAGAAAAGCAGGAAGAAAAGAAAAAAGAAAAACTTTTCTCCTTGTGGTGAGACCACTTAGGATCTAGTCTCTTAAGAACCTTCCTGTCTGTCACACCGTGGCATTGACTATGGTCAATGATGACTGTCCATCTACCCATCCATCCACTCACCCGTCCATCCATCCATCATACATCTGTCCACCCATCCACCCACCCATTGAGACATCCACCCACTCACCCATCTCTGGGTATTTCAGAGCTTCCTTGGTCTGTTTGTTTATCCCTGTGCAAAACCCACACTATCTTAATTATATACACCATGACTTCTTTGAAAATCCCTTCCTTTGCTTTTCTTTAGTTTTACCACTTAAGCATGTATCCCCCAAAACCCTAGTTTAGTTTTGATTGTTTCTGAACTTCATACAAATAGAATAACACACTTTGAATTCTTTTGTATTTGGATTTTTTTCATTTAACGTATGTTTGTGAATTATTCACCTTATTGTGAATAGCTGTAATTTGTTCATTTTTAATATTGTATAGTACAGATATAGTATCAATGAAATAAATTGTGGATAAATACCACTACTTATCAATTATGTTGATGGACATTTGAGGGCTTCCCAGTTTGGACTATTAAAAATAGTGCTGCTATGAACATTCCTTTACATGTCTCCTTACATTCCTCTTTGTCAGACATCAGGTATCCATCCATGCATGCATCCATCCGTCCATCCACCCATTCATCCATCCATTTATCCATCCACCATCCAGCCACCCATTCATCTACTCATCTGTCCATCCATCCAGCCATCCAGCCATCCACCAATCCATTCATCCATCCATCTTTGGGTGTTTCAGAGCTTCCTTGGTCTATTTGTCTATCCATGTGCAAAATTCACCCTATCTTAATTATATATTCCTAATTATCCTAATTATATGTATAGTTTTATAATTAGTCTTGATAGCTGGGATGGAAAGACCTCCCACCGTGCTCTTCTTTTAGAGTCTTTTGACTCTTCCTGTTGGATGCTTTCCTCAACTGTGCATGATCCCTGCCTGTCAGGTCATAGATAGGAGTGGGGCCCAGTGTGAAGTGCAGCCTGTAGTTTAAAACTGAAAGGTCGCTGGATGATCGAAATAAGAAAATCTTTTGCTGAAGCACATCAAGAGTTCTGTTGTTGGAGATGTGCTCACAGAACCCCTAGAGAACCAGGTTCCGTCAGCAGCTGCACAAACAAAGATCAGGGCTGGTCTGGGCAACCCCAGCGTGTTGGTGGAGGTCACCCACCCCAAGAAATCTAGCTATCAAGATGTCCTTCACCTCCCCCGGCACATCTGTTCCCAGAGCCCACCCTTCTCTCCCTGCACAGGATTATCATCTTCAAGAAACATCAAGGTTGGCGTCAGATTCTTTCTTAGGGGTTGAGGTTACATGGGGGAATTGGGCTTGCGGTCAGTGTTGTTTGTCCCTTTCCTGATTTCTGCCTTTGCACACAGATTTCTCAGTCAAGTTCATGGTTGGTGGTGAGAAGGAAACTCATTAGAACCTAATGTCCTTGGAAACATGGGAAGGGCTGGTGTGTGGAAATGAAATCTCAAACAGAGCAAGGCTACTTAAGAACACCCCATGTGAGACTCCCTCCATGTTTCTCCATCCTAAAAGCTCTGTGGCTGAAAACCACCTGCTTCCGGTCCATTATTTCTGCCTTCTCCTCATCCAGGGGAGCACTGCCCACTGGAGTCTCTTCCCAACTGGGATGTGATGGTGGGTTGAGGATTCCAGACTTTGTGCTGTTTCTGTAGTATTTTTCCACCTGGAGATTTGGTGTACAGATAGAATCTGTGCTGACTGTTCCATTTTCTACCCCTACGTGGGTGCTGAAGAGAGTGTGGGCTTCTGTATTTCTGACGAATAATAAGCAATAATGTGATGTTTGCACTCCCCAGATACTTCAAGATTTCCTGCCAGTATCTATCCGTTTCCATGAACTGTGACTTCTGGTTTCCTCTCTGAGCGTGCCCACGTGGGCCTGGTAAATTTTGACTCCTCACCAAATCTCTCCCACACTCTCTGTTATACGTAAGATTTCTTCCCCAGTGTGTCTGATTTTAGCAAATTCCTTCCCACACTCTTCACCCTGGAAAGTCCCAAATTCTCTGATGTCCTCCCCTTCAATTCCTTGTTTGCATCCTGAGACTTCTCCCTTTGGGCCAGACTGAGTTCCATTTCTACAGAACAGATGTGCACCAGGTGGCGGCCAGCTGCCGTGGTGGGGGTGTGGGGCAAGCTGGACAGTTCCCTGGCGGCCACCCTCTGCCTTGACATCCTGGTCAGTGTTGTTGTGGCCTCTGTTTCTCATGAGCTTCTGCTTTGTTTTTCCAGCATCTTGGATGGAAATGTCAGTGCTATCCCCTCACAGCAAAAACACTCAGGCCAAGACCATTTCCTGCCCTGAAACTTGGGGCTCTCTGGGGAGGAAGCTTGCTCTACCTTGAGTTGTCTAAAGATAGGCACCTTGACAAAAACAGTGCAGGAGGGATGAAGATGGATTTTTTTGCATTTTGTTACCCAGAAACCCCCAACGGTTTCTTCCTTCTCCCCAGCTTCCTTCCCAGCACCTAGCTTTCCATTTTGCCTTCTGATTTTACATATTTGATTCCCATCCTAAAAACCGAAAGGAAGGGCCCAAAACACAGTCTAAGAGAAAGTGGCCTGTTCTGCTTCTCAAAGCCTGAAAAATCACATTTTTCTGACCACTTGGATTCATTTCTACAAGGAGTTGTTGGGAACAAAGACAACATTTTCTGTAGAAAATACCTGCCTTGGGAGGGCTCTGTTATGCCCAGTGGCGCTTCCAGCTCTATCTCACCTGGACTGGGAACTCTTCGAGGAAACTTCCAGATTGGGGGCTTCCTTTCCGCAGCAATGATGATGTGCTGTTTGATAAACTGCGATGATTTCCCCGGATGCCCCCCACCCACCGTCGGCTGCTCTTCTGGAAAATGGGGATTGAGCCACGGACAGAGACAAAATCCCTGTAGTCAGTGAGTTTCCGGCCTTCCTCTGTGAAGTGTGGGATATGCTGACGCCCCTACCTCAAGGGTTCTGAGAGATTCTGATGAGAGAATATAAGTAAAATGCTTAGGCTGGGCTGGAGCACACAGTGAAAGCCCAATCAACGTTTTAGTAGCTATTATATGTTCAGGGGGTGGCGATGGGGGTCAAAGGAGCATCTGTGGCTCATGATTTCAACAACCGCACCACCAAGACGCTGGAAACCAGGTGGTGCTGAGGAAATAGGGTGAAGAGAAATGTAAGAATTCTAGAATGCTCGTCATGTCCCCATGTCGGTTTGGTTTAGCACAGAGTGTTTTTCGACATCACTTATTGGGCAAATTCTTAAAATGGGAAACTGACGTTCCCTTGCAGAGGCCAAGGGAGGAACTAGAAAGATTTGATTTTGCTCCACAGTCAGCCCTGTGAGGCAGAGAGCCCTCCAAACATGGCAGCTTTGAGTTCTTGGTTTTCTTTTTTCTGTTTTATATACTGGAATTACACACCTTTTTGGTTTTATTTAAAAATATGTTTGGGTGGCTCAGTCGGTTAAGCGTCCAACTTCAGCTCAGGTCATGATCTCACGGTTCGTGGGTTCAAGCCCCGCATTGGGCTCTGTTCTGGAGCCTGTCTTCGGATTCTGTGTCTCCCTCTCTCTCTGACCCTCCCCTGCTCATGCTGTCTCTGTCTCAAAANCATCGGCTCCATGCTGAGCACAGAGCCTGTTTAAGATTCTCTCTCTCTCTCTCTCTCTCTCTTTCTCTGGCCCTCTCCCCCGCTCACGTGTTCTCTCTCTCTCTAATAAAAAAATAACAAAGATTTAAAACTAAAAATATTTTTAAAAAGTTAAGTATAGCTAATCTAATAGGAAACAACTAGCCTTGACCCTGGAAGCCTGAGGGAAAGGAAGGACAGGAAGAGGGAGACTGGCCGCACGAGGGAGGCTTGCAAGCTGCTATGGGAACAGATACTTCCGGGAGGGGACATGGCTGTCAGGGTGGCCCCGCAGAGACCGATGAGGTTCGCAGATCCACTCCACAAGCCCGTCGGGGCCACTCTCAGCTCTTTCCTACACCGAGCAAAACACTACCTATTCTCAGAAATGGGAGAAAAAAAATCAGTCTGACTTGGTCTGCACGCAAAATATTTTTGAATATGTCACTTGGAATGTTGTGCACATTACAAACAAGTTTAAATGGGTATCAATAAAGCTAAATTTTAAATGACACCTGTGTGAGTGTCCTGGAGACGCCATAACTAATTCCCATGAACTTGGGGGGCTTAGAACCACAGAAATTTATGATCTCAGAGTTCTGGAGTTCAGAAGCCTGAAGTCGAGGGGTTCCGGAGGCTCTAGGGCACAATCCTTCCTTGCCTCCTCCGGTGTTCTTGTGTTGCTCAAGGGGAATAAAGGTACTGATAAGAAACTTTGAGATACTAAACCTGCATCTAAAATAAAGGAAAGAGAATGTCTACCATTTAACTAGTAGAAGGAAGAAAATGGAAAAAGAAAAACCCTCGATCCAAAATAAGGCCCAAAACGTAAAAGAAACATGGAAAAAGTGGAATAAAAAGAAAGTGTACACAATATTATGGCTGAACTCTAACAAGTATATCAATTATTATAATACAGGTAAAAAGACTACTCCTGTTAAAGCACAAACATTGCCAAATTAGACAAAGAAAAACAGGTAGTCACATGCTCTTTACAAGACAAATAACCAACAAATAAGGATAAAGGAACGTTGAAAGTAAAAGGATAGACAAAGATTTATCAGGAAAATACTAATCAGAGGAAAGGTAGTGTAGCTCTAATATATCAGACAACAAAGATGTAAAGCAAAACCCATTTTTAAAGGTAAAGACGGCTACAACCTAACGATACAAAAGTTCGAGTCACCAGGAAAATATAACAGTTCTAAGCTTGAGTGCACTAATAAGCCAATTGTATTGAGTAAGGAAAAGAATAGACATTTTCAAAAATTGAAGTATTTTTGACACACATTACATTAGTTTCGGGTATACAACATAGTGATTCAACAAGAATATACATTCTTTTATTTTTAATTATTTAAAAAAATTTTAATGTTTTATTTATTTCTGAGAGAGAGAGAGAGAGAGAGACAGCTCGAGCAAGGGAGGGTGAGAGAGAGAGGGAGACACAATATGAAACAGGCTCCGGGCTCTGAGCTAGCTGTCAGCACAGAGCCTGACATGAGGCTTGAACCCACGAACTGTGAGATCATGACCTGAGCCGAAGTCGGACGCTTAACCGACTGAGCCACCCAGGCACCCCATATTTTTAACGTCTATTTATTTTTGAGAGAGAGACAAAGCATGAGTAAGGGAGTGGCAGAGAGACAGGGAGACACAGAATCCCAAGCAGGCTCCAGGCTCCAAGCTGTCAGCATAGAGCCTGAAACGGGGCTCGAACTCATGAACTGCAAGATCATGACCTGAGTCAAAGTCAGCCTGCTTCACAGTCTGTGTCTCCCTCTCTCTCTGGCCCTCCCATGCTCATTCTCTCTCTCTTTCTCTCTCTCTCTCAAAATAATAAACACTTTAAAAAAAGATAAAACTTTGGAAAGATGGGTTAGGGAGAAAACAAAATGAGAAGGTGCAAATTTTCCAAATGAGTAAAAGGGACAAAGATACCGATGTTACAGATATTAAAATGACAGAGTATATTATGATCAACTTTCTGTCAATATATTTGAAAACTTAGATGCAATGGACCAATTCCCAAGGAAAAACTGTAATTCACCAAGTAAATGAAGTAAGTTCAATTGCTGGTTAAAAACTCTGCTCCCTGAACTTCTCCCATTAGACCACACACACACGCAAAAACACAGACCAAATGGTTTTTAACATGGGGTTCTGCCAAACATACAAGAAAAAAGTAATTCCAATCTCAGACAAACTATTTTCCAGAAAGAAAAGTGAAGAAAGCTCTTCCAACTCATTTTACAAGGCTAGCATTACCTTGGTATTAAAATATGCAATCTCATTATGAGAAAGGAAAATTATACTCATAAGCATAGATGCAAAAAATCCCAAAGAAAATATTAGCAGACTGAATCCCACAGCTGGGTTTATGCCAGGAATGCAAGGATGGTTTAACAAAGAAAATCAGTGAATGCAATTTAACATATTAAGAGATCAAAAGATTCAAAAAAGCATTTCAGAAAATTCAGCATTGATTCATGATTAAAAACTGCTAGCAAGCTGGGTGCGCCTGGGTGGCTCAGTTGATTAAGTGTCCGACTCTCAGTTTCTGCTCAGGTCATGATCTTACAGTTTTGGGAGTTCAAGTCACGTATCAGGCTTTGTGCTGATGGTGCAGAGTGTGCTTGGGATTCCCGCCCTCTCTCTCTGCCCTTCCTCTACTCACCCTGTCTCTGTCTCTCTCAAAATAAATAAACTTAAAAAAACAAACAAACTCCTAGCAAGCTGGAAATAGAAAAGCACTTCCTCTGACTGATAAAAGTGTTAAACTAAAAGAAAGTCTCCTGGAAAGGACAATACAAGACAAAATGGATAGTAAGAGAAAAGATAAGAAAATTAGAGGATAAATCCAGAAATTCCAAAAAATAGAAAACAGAAAACACAATAGTGAAGAAAGTATTAAAGAAATATTACATGAAAAATCCCACAACTGAAAATTGGAAGGGGCCTACAGGGTATGGAGCACAATTGTTAAAACATCAGTTCCAAAAGTTTCCAGAAAGAAAACAAATCACAGTTAAAGGATTATAGGGGGAAGGACATCAAGCTATCAATCAACAGGAAGCAGGATTAGACATTTTCAGACACACAGTGTCTCAAAAAATTGCCTCCCACGCACTCATTCTCAAGAAGCTTCTAGAACATATTTCTACCAAAAACAAGGGAGTGAACCAGGAGGGAGAAAATGGGGGAATCAACCCAGCAAGATGCCAGAGGGAAGTGCCAGTGAGGGAACTCTGCAGCCAGTCCAGATGGGGGCAGAAGAACAGAGATGTTGGAGGTTAAATTATTCAAGGGGGGGAGGGGGAGGGGAAGCAATGTTAACTCCAGTTGTAAAGAAAAACAAAAGCTTGACTGGAGGCAGGAATGTAAATCCCGGCACACTACATAGCTCAGCTCTGACTAACATTTTCCTTATAATCATAGAATCACTGAATGTTGACTCCATAAAAATCATCAAGTAACAGCCTTGGGAGGGTGGATGGAAGGGAAGGAAAGAGGTGTGTAGGAAAGGATGTGTGTAATATGTAAATATGTGTGTAAGAGCTAATTTATCGTCATCCAGTAAAAAGTCCATAGGTGACATATAAAACTAAAAAAATAAAGCGTGGGTATAAACTTGCTATCTGTAAACATGAAGATTAAGACTGAAGGCTCCCAGTAAAAGGGAGTGGCTGATTCTGGAGAGTAGAATCAAGGATGAGAAGGCATGGGGGTAGAGAAGATGACTGCACGTTGAATTATTTTACCTTTCCTACTATGGGTGGGTATAACTGATCAACACGAGAATTTAAAAAGCCTGCAGTTGTTAGGCCCAAGAATTTTAATTCTAAGAATCTAAGTGATGGAACTACTAATAATGTACAGAAAAAACATTATTATGCATTTTACATTTTTAAAATGTTTTACTTATTTTTAAGAAAGAGACACACACACAGTATGAGTGGGGGAAGAGAAGAGAGGGAGACACAGAATCCGAAGTAGGTTCCGGGCACTATCTGTCAGCACAGAGCCTGACGCAGGGCTTGAACTCACAAACGGTGAGATCATGACCTGAGATGAAGTCGGACACTTAACCGACGGAGCCACCCAGGCGCCCCTGTGATACATTTTTAAATGCATCATCTCCACTCATAAAACTCTGTCTTTTCATCCAGGCACTCATGGAAGCTTCCTCCCTGTGATCTGTGAGAGAAACAAAGCTTTTCTCTCCTGCTGGGATGCCCTTCCGGCTGTGCTCCCACCTGCCACCAGCACACTTCCCTTGGCCTCCCATTGCCAGCCCTGGGTGTCGCCGGTGCCGGCCTCCTCACTCGCCATTGCTCCCCCCTCATGTGGCCCTAAGCATAGACCAAGAGTAAACAGAAGGCACCGTGGCTGCTGGACACTGATTCTCAGTGCCAGGGTGAGTGGGGCTGAGCCCGAGCCATGGCTCGGGGCCACAGCACTGCCCTGGACAAGCACTGCAAGCCCTTGGAGGACCCAGGAAGCAGAAGGGTTTCTACCCAAGAGCGGCAATGCACTTGACAGAGGAGAGCTGGAGGGCCCTTATGGTAGGAGCCAACATCTGGAGAGTCACTGGACTCTTCAAAGAACTTCACAGCATTCCATTTGAGCAGGAAGTGCATCCAGACTTAAACTTCCTTTTTCGGCACCATAGAGAGGAACAGGAAAAGGGCGGAGGATGCAGTGCGTGCGCCATTACTTGAGAAGATGAACCCAGCTCTCTCCCCGCGGTGCCGACAGTGCGTCTACACATACCATCCTTCACGGCTCTGGGTCCGAGGTTGGCCCGCGTGCGTGCCACAGCGCCTGCGTGACCCCGGCTGCGTTGGTTTTCTCTATCGGCTTCCTCCCTCCCTCCAAATCCACTTGGCAAATCCCTCCTCTTCATCCGTGATTCATTCGTTCCACAAATATTTTGTGAAAGTGCTGGAGATACAGCAGGAAATCAGTTCCTTGCATTCAAGAAAGCTACTTTGAAGTCGTTGTCATTATTGTTAGTATATAGTGAGACCTCACTGCACCCCCGGGGGAATCTTCTCTCGAACATGAGAAATCATAGAAGTCAGCGGATATTTTTAACAAGAGATTAACTGAGATTCTAAAATGATAAAAACAAACCCTCAGTTTGGGGGAGGAGAACAGAGAAGGAAGAACAACGATAAGATACCTAGAAATGCCCCCAAATGGTGAGGAAAGAAGAGTCAGAAGTCAGATATTGCCACATCCTGGAAATAGCACTTAGCAAATGAGGAAATTTCGCAAGGTGGTTTCTTGTCCTAATTCGGCCTGTCTCACCCTGCGGACTTCAGCATATCCATTCATCCCTTGGTCACTCTGTTTCCCACATCTGCACCGTTAACCCGGTCTAAGCTAACGCGGTGGGGGTAGGTATAGTGAAAATGAGATAGTGTACAGAAAAGTGCATTGGGCCCGGGAAGCGCCATTTAAATGGAGATGGAGAAACGTTTTTAAAAGTCTCTCTTAACACTGCTGAGCTCCTCCGCCCTCCAGATACTGCCTTTCTTTTTTTTTTTTATTTTTTTTTAAATTTTTTTTAATGTTTTTATTTATTTATAGGAGAGAGAGAGAGAGACAGCATGAGCAGGGGAGGGTCAGAGAGAGAGGGAGTCACAGACTGAAACAGGCTCCAGGCTCTGAGCTGGCAGTCAGCACAGAGCCCGACGCGGGGCTCGAACCCACGAACCGCGAGATCATGACCCAAGTGAAAGTCGGACGCTTAACCGACTAAGCCACCCAGGCACCCCCAGATACTGCCTTTCTTGAAGTCCAGCTCACCGGTTCCACCATCAGCGGGGGTGGGGGTAGGGGTGCTGCCCAGGTAGGGCTGTGTGGATGGTGCTTGGTGGAGCAAACACCTCAGGGGAGAATCAACACATTTCCTGTTCTCAAGGTGGCCACCAGGAGGCAGCATCACGACCAGAGGGCACCGATCAAGAAGTGTTATCACCAAGCACCAGGCATATGATCTAGAATTTCTGTCTGAGGAGCTGGTGTTTGACCCGGGTTTTAGAAGCGCTTTGAATATGAGAGAACACGTCCTCAGCGTTTCACACTTTCACATTTGTCCCGACTTGGTCTTGCATCCCAGGAGACCTCTGAGGATGGGCTTCGCGGCCTTCTCCGGTGTCTGCGCCCAGCTGGTGTGCCCCAGTTCTGGCACAACTCAGTTCATACACCAGGTTCTTACAGTCGGGAAATGAGCTGGACTTGCAGAGAATCTCATCCTCCGATGCACGCTAAAATCTTCATGGGGCCCTTTAACATTCTGGCCTCAGGGTCGTTAAAATCTGAATCTCTGGGAGGAAGGGAGGGCACTTGCACCAGAATTTTCAAAGCTCCAGGGGTGATTCTAGCTGCAGTCAAGGGCTAGAACTCCTGGGCTGCAGTGCCCATCAAACTTTCACGTGCACACGAATTGCCTGGGGGTCTTGACAAAACCTAGGTTTTGACTCAGCTGCTCTGGGTTTGGGGCCTGAGATTTCCACTTTTCTAACAGGTTCCTAGGCGTTGCTGACGCCGCTGGTATATGGGCCAAGACGGGAGCTGGAATCCAGGCGGCAGGGATTAAGGTTCTCGCGCCCTCTGGTGGTCAGGATCTCCCTCGCATCACCCAGCAGAGAAGACCTGATGGTGGGACCTCTCCTTCCACAGATTCAGTTTCTAGAATCTTTACACATTCTTCCCCAGAGCCTGGCCATTGACATCTTCATCCTGGCATTGCAATGACCTGAATGCAAACCTGCATGGACTCCTCACCTACAAAACTGTGAAGTAATAAATGGGTATTGTTCAAGCTGCTAAATTTGCGGTGCTGTGTTATGCGGCAACAGAAAGTTAATACAGGGAGCTTTTTAGGCTTTCCGAGAATAGGCCAAATGAGACTGTCAAGCCCACGGGCTTGGCTCAGTGGCCCTGCACAATTGTCTTTGATGGGTCTTTTCCCAACCTCCCACTCAATGGGAGAAGAGGCAGAAAGGACTGTGTTTCTTATTGATCAGCATTACACCTGCTGCCTTATTTCTCATGACGACACACTTCTGTTCACCCGTCAGGTCTGTTGTCACTGACACTCATGAAACCTCGAGGACGGGGTGGGGGCTGGTTTGCTGCCTGTGGCAGACTGTATTTTCCAAAGATGAATCCCATCCTACGTGCTCTTCTCACAATATGACCTTCTTACAACAGAGGCACTCCTCCATCAAGATGTGGGATCTATTAAAAAGGGGGAGAGGGGCTCCCGGGTAGTTCAGTTGGTTAAGCGTCGGACTCTTGATCTCAGCTCAGGTCTTGATTGATGTCAGGGTGTTGAGTTCAAGCCTCGTGTTGGGCTCCACCAGTGTGGATGTGAAGCCTACTTAAAAAAAAAAAAAAAAAGATGAGAGATCTGCATTCCCTCCCCTTGCGTCCAGCAGGCCCAAGACTATGGTGGGGGTGACATTAGGTGTCTTTCAAGGCTGAGTTGTAAAAGGCAGCACACCCTGCCTGAGTTTCTCTCAGGATGCTCCTCCTTGGAGCCCAGGCACTGTTATACCCAGATCACAGTATCCTCAACAACCAGAGACCACCGGGGAGACCGAGTCACGCATGCAAAGGCAAAGGGCTTTATTACGGGCTCGAGCTCGGGCTCCCAGACCTCACCAGCACAGTGGATCCGTGCTGAGAGCCTCGAACAAAGGCAGAGCAGGGTTTTTATGGGGTTTGTGACGGGGGAGTTACAGAAGTTGTGGCATGGAAACAGTGATCCAATCATAATTATACAATATCATTGACAGCGGGTTTAACCATACACATTGTCTAGAGTATTTGTTACTTTTGACGAGACCCAATTACAACATTTAGAGTACTTTTAAATTCAACCAATTACAGAGCGAGCCTAGGGTCTTGTTCGGCGCCTAACGGGTTAACTTTAACATTAGGTAGCTAAGATTTATCTATAGTTGCTGGCCTTTCTTGATTGGGCGTTGCCAAGGTAGTGCGGTGGAGTGAAGTGGTGGGCAGTTTCTTCGGCCTTGGGCAGTGTGTAGCTGCCTGATAGTTTCAGGGAAACTGAAACTTAGGCCTTCTAGTTTAGAGGGGAAACTTAAAGCCTATTATGGAGTCAGTCTGGTTCCGACTTGTGTCCTTACAGCACCATGCTGCAAGGACGCCCTAGCAGCCACGTAGCAGCGCCACCTGTAGGTGTCCTGGCCACAGCCCCCTCCCCCCCCAGCTGGGAAGCAGTATCAATTGCAGACACGTGAGTGAGACCTGAGACAATTCCAGCTCCGTCTTCAGGCCGCCCCAGCGGACGCTGCCCGAGCCCTGTCCAACTTGCAGATCCGTGAGCCATGTAATGTTGTCAAGCCACTAAACTTTGGCTCATTGTTGTGGGGCAACAGGTAACTGGCACTCGCTCAGACTCTCCCCCAGGGACAATACTCTGAATTTGACCAGGTGTGTGGGGGGGGTGGTGGTGAGGAAACTCTGGTTGCAATGCATTACAGGCGAGTCACCTGTTTTTCATTATTTACTATTTTTATGAGGCCATCTCCTTAGAAGTTAAGCCCAGTGCTTATAAACTATTAGGAAATCAGCCCCTCGGGTGTGTTCGAAAGACTGGCATTTTTATAACGTTTCTTCTTTGCCATTTCATTCATTTAAAAGGCTGTCTCCTTAAATAGTTCTCAAGAGTGTTTTTCTGAAGATTCTTCCCCACCCGGGGGGAGGGGGGGCGACTTCTAAGAGGGCCTGCAGCGCCCCTCCCCCACCTGTCGTTGGTGTCCTTGCAAAACTTCCTTCCTTGAGTGTAGGCCTGACCTTGTGACTTGCTTCTAATGGGTAGAATAAGGTAAAGGTGACGGGATGTCGCTCCCATGATAAGATGACAGATACTGTGACTTCTGTCTTGCTAGCCAGCTCTCTCAATTGCCTTCTTGGCTCATATGCTTTGACGACGCAGCTGCCATGTTGGAGAAAAGGACCCGATGGCAGCCTCTGGCCAACAGCCAAGGAGGAACAGAGACCCCCAGTCCAACAGCTCATGAGAAAGGAATGGACTAGAAAGCGGCTCCTTCCCGGCTGAGCCGGGCACAGAGTCATCAGCCCTGGCGGGCATCTCCAGCGCAACGTCAGGAGGGAGCCCGAGCGGGGAGCCCAGCTAAGCTGTGCCCGGACCCCCGACCCACAGAAACTGGGGGATAATAAACGCGTGTTGTTCTAAGCCCTTCGGTCTAGGCCCTTCAGTCTTGGGATAATTTGTTATGCAGCGATAGATAACTAGCACACCACCCCTCCTCTGGGTGCCCAAGTGTCACTTCTTTATCAGAATCCCCGCTCACTCTCAGGCTAATGTGTGGCCACGCTCGCCACATGTAACTAGGGTTGTCGCCCAAGCACGCTAGCCTGCGTGGAAGTGAAGGAGTGTTTCAGCTTCTCCCTGGCCAGGTGGCTTCTTTCCTGTGTGTCTGTACCTGTGATTGCTGAGCACTGACTGTCCTCCTCACCCCTGTATGTCTCGTCCCCTGGAGCCCAGGTGGATTCTGTCTGAATCAGGTAAAGCCTCAGACATGTGTTCCCTCCCTGAACACTGCAAATTCATGCTCTCTCCCCCGGGCCAGGCTGAGCTCGGATTCTGTAAACATGCGGCTTCCTCAGGATGTACAGGCTCTTCCTGTGGCAGGAAGAATCATTTCCTCCAGGTCCAGGGCTTTCTTTCATTTCACCTCCTGCCTTTCCTTCTCGGGCAGTTCTGGACCGGGATCGTCGGATCAGAAGCCATTTACGCCCCCTCAGCGTTGGAAGCTGAGAAGTCTTGCCCCGCACAGTTGATTGATTGGCGCGTCCGGAGGGCAGGAGGAGAGGAAGTGGACTTCTGCACCGAGTTGTATTGGAAGAACCTTAAGGCAGAACAGTGGAAGTTGGGGCCACGTGGGTATCTCTGCCGGGCCTCTCTGCTCCCACATCCACCCACTTATATCATGTGACAACGTAAGCTGTTTTCCCCACAAACGTTGCCTTCATACCCCTGATATTTCCTTTTGTCTTCACACATTGCATTTTATTTATTTTTCTAAAGTTTTCTCTTTTTTCTTAATGTTCATTATTTTTGAGAAAGAGAACGACACAGTGCAAGCGGGGAAGGGGCAGAGAGAGAGGGAGACACAGAATCCGAAGCAGGCTCCAGGCTCCGAGCTGTGGGCACAGAGCCTGACGCAGGGTTCGAACTCACGGACTGTGAGATCATGACCTGAGCCGAAATCCATCCGACGCTCAACCGACTGAGCCACCCAATGTGCCGCCACACATTACATTTCAAATTTGTGTTCCCTAAACCAGAACCAAACACTGCACACGAGAAAACCAGACCTGTTTGGGTTCTGGAACACCAGATTTCCCCCAGGACCTTTGGGTTCGCACCTTCAGTGGTTTTCAGTGCCAGACCTAGAAGAAGAGGCTCTCCATGCCCTGGAGCCGGGCATACTTTGATTACCCGCCCACATAACAGAGGGGAACTCAGCAAGATGGCTAGGTAACCACCACGGTGACGGCAGTCATGGGGACAGCTGCAGTCTGAGCCAGAGCCCTTCTTCACCGGAGGCCATCCCCTGAGGGGAGACTGTAGACACGTCTCCAAATGTCCATGCACAGCGGCCTATGGGGAAATGCTCTGAGTGAGTGTTCCTGTGAGAAATAAGGGAAATGGGAGGCATGCCCTTGAGTAATGTCCTTCTTTTGAATGTGGCCCTGACTTCATGACTTGCTTCTAACCAATAGACTATGCAAATACGAAGGGACATCACTCACCAGGTTAGGTAACAAAAGATTGTGTCTCTTGTCTTACCAGCAGCCTCTTTTAGTACCTGGCTTGCCCGCTAGGATGATGCAGGCCGCCATGTTGGAATGTGCAGTGGGGAGGCCCCTGCGATGCAATAAAGCACCACAGACAGCGGAAAATAATGGTTTCGGGAGAGGATGGATTGGGCAGACCTGAGTGGTAATTTGTTCATCCATTCAGTAAATATTCCTTGAGTCAGGGGCGCGGGGGTGGCTCAGTCGGTTGAGTGTCCGACTTTGGCTCAGGTCATGATCTCACAGTTTGTGGGTCCGAGCCCTGCCTCGGGCTCTGTGCTGACAGCTCAGAGCCTGGAGCCTGTTTCAGATTCTGTGTCTCCCTCTCTTTCTGCCCCTCCCCCACTCATACTGTGTCTCTCTGTCTCTCAAAAAATAAACATTTTTTTAAAAAAGCATTTAAAAAATTTAAGCATTTAAAACATTAAAAAAGAAATAAAACTAAATAAACATTTAAAACATTAAGCATTAAAAAAGAGAGAAATAAAAATAAATAAATGTTCATTGAGCATCTACTAGGTGTCACGCAGCATCTTAGAAAATGGTGCCACAGAGGAGGATAAGACACAGAGCCATCAACTCAAATCAGGATCCATTCCAAATGATGCAGAGTTAGCCTAAACATAAGGCATGGAAACCATGAAATGCAGAAGCGTGGAAAGGTATTTTTAAAAACTAACCTCAGCTTTGGGGTGCTCTCTTGATCTATGATATCATAAAAATAAGGGCGCCTGGGTGACTCAGTTGGCTGAGCATCTGACTTTGGCTCAGGTCATGATCTCCCAGTTTGTGAGTTTGAGCCCCGCATTGGGCTCTGCGCTATCTGCGCTGAAGCGTCAGCGCAGAGCCTGCTTGGAATCCCCTTTCCCCTCTCTCTCTGCTCGTCCCGACTCATATGCATACACTCTCTCAAAATAAAAATAAATAAACATTAAAAAATAAAAAAAGGGGATGCCTGGTGGCTCAGTTGGTGGGGCGTCCAACTTCACTTCAGGTTATGATCTTGCAGCTTGTGAGTTCAAGCCCCGTGTTGGGTTCTGTGCTGACAGCTCAGAGCCTGGAGCCTGCTTCAGATTCTGTGTCTCCCTCTCTCTCTGCCTCTCCCCCGCTCATGTTGTCTCTCTCTCTCTCAAAAATGAATAAACATTAAAAAAAATTTTTTAAATAAAAATAAAGAAAAACATTCCCACATTTTTTAAATGCCATAAATAAAACACAAATGCTAAAAATAGGGGTTCCTGGGTGGCTCAGTCAGTTAAGTGTCTGGCTCTTGATCAGACCAGGTCACGATCTCAAGGTTCATGAGATCCAGTCCCACACTGGGCTCTGCACTGACAGCACAGATCCTGCTTGGGATTCTCTCTCCCCCTCTCTCTCTGCCCCCCC
>NW_027531899.1:4778825-4789301 GCF_008692635.1 Crocuta crocuta
CGGTGTCTCTCTCAAAATAAATAAACATTTAAAATGATAAAAATGCTTGCTCTTCACATTAACAAAGGGTTACATATATGTAAAGAGTTCCTAAAAGTCAATAAGAAAAAAAGCAATAATCTAGTTTAAAAATGGGCAAAAACTATGAAGAGATAGTTCATAGAAAAGGAAAATCTAAGATCCCTGAGACATAAGAAAACTCATTCAACCCCCCTTATCTTGACAGAAATGCCAATGGCCTTCTACATACATGTACTGCTTTCCACAGCAACTTGCGGTTCAGAGAAGCCAGGACACTGCAACTGACCAACTGCACACCCAAACCCAGATAACATTCGCACTTTTGGCTCCTTTCCATATCACAGTTAGCATCATGACTTCTTTAATTACTGTATCATCCATTTATTTGTTCATTCAGAAGATTTTTCTTGTGGCCATATTGTGCCTTAGCATTAAGCCAAGATCTGGGTTTATGTCAATGAATAAGATATGTCCCTTATGCTGAATGAGCTAATATAATGAAATATTTCTTACCACAGATAGCATTCACTGAGCACCTATCATGAGTCAAACCATTTAGATTGAAATATATGTTTTCACAAAAGCTGTAAATTATTTCCCACCTTCCTGTCACCCTGATGTTGCAGTTAGCAATCTGAAGCGCAGAGAAATTGGGTGGCCCGGCCATTTCACAGTTTTTATGGGGATTCAAATCAGACCTACGAGACCCAAAACCCGTTATTCTTCAGTGTTTGCCCATACTGGATTAAAATTTGGCCATGACCCACTCTGGACAATCCACGCACCCCAGGGCTGAACCCAAGCTTGGGCAGAAGCCATCCCACACAGGGAACCCAAGCCAGAGCAGCCAGGGAGAATTATTCCCTGGTGTTTTCCTCTCACCCACTTTCTACCCAGCCTGCTGTCCGCTCATGCTCCTTTGTAGGCAGAACTTCCTCTGGGTCTGCTCTGGGTTGATCGCATTCAAGGAGTCGGTTGCTCCCATCAATAAACTCGAGCAATATTTTTTATTTGGTGGATCCTTCGGCATCAATTTTTAAATTTGAGAATCACATTAGAAATGATAATTAATGGCATTTCTCTAGTGCTTTAGGATTTGCAAAGCGGTCTCACCTGTAGGATCCCAGTCAACCCACAGCTGAAATACGAGAAGCCTGAAGCTTGGAGGGAAAAGTAATGGCCCCCGTGAGAGTGGAATCCAGAATTAGAACCCAAATCTTGAGACTTTTCTGTAACAAAAGTTACATGTTTCCACGGAAGTGATTCTGTAGGAGAGAGAAGGTTTGGGAACGATGTTGGAGAATCAGCAAGGTGTGTGAAAAGAAGGGGTGAGGGGGGTCTGTAGAAAAGGGAGAATATTTTAAGTTAGTAGACATTTCATGGGAGAGTGAATGAAAAAGTAAGTACAGAGGGAGGAAATATCAAGACCTATTTATGAAATGATGGGAGGGAGCGATGAGATTGAGGTTGTAAAAGAGAGAGTTAAGACGCGGTCCTCAGAGACTCATCTACACTGTTAAGGAAGCGAGGCCAGGAGTTCTCAGTGTCCAGAAAAGAGCATAGTGTTTGGAAGCAGGTAAGCTAGACCTCGGACCGATCCCACCTTATCAACTAAGCACCATCAGGCAACTCTCTTAATTTATCACTCAGTCTCTTGGACTATAAAATGGATGTAATTTCGAAGATGAATGTGAAGATCAAGTTCTATAACATCCTTTAAAATACTTTGTGGACCGGGCACCTGGGTGGCTCAGTGGGTTAAGCTTCCAACTTGAGTTCAGGTCATGATCATACAGTTGGTGAGTTCGAGCCCTGCATTGGGCTCTGTGCTGACAGCTCAGAGCCTGGGGCCTGCTTCGGATTCTGTGTCTCCCTCTCTCTTTGCCCTTTCCCTGTATAAGCTCAATCTCTCTCTCTCAAAAATAAATAAAATTGGGGCATCTGGGTGGCTCAATCAGTTGAGCCTCCGACTTCGGCTCAGGTCATGATCTCGCAGTTTGTGAGTTCGAGCCCCAGCTCAGAGCCTGGGGCCTGCTTTGGATTCTGTGTCTCCTCTCTCTGCCCCTCCCCCACGCATGCTCTGTCTCTCTCTCTGTCTCAAAAATAAATAAATCTCAAAACATTTTAATAATTAAATAAATAAATAAAATTTAAAAAATAAGTTAAGATCCTTTGTGGGCAATTAAACATGTGTGTCAGGATTCTAATAATTTCCCTGAAAACTCACCTAATTCATTTCAACATATTCACTTAAACATCCCCACATTTAAGCTGCACTGCGTGGACTTCGTTGCAGTCTCTACCCCGTTGCCCCCATTATAGTCGAGCCATTTTCCTCAGCAGCCCTTGCCCTGTGTCCTTCTGGGTTACAGTTGGCCGGGAAAGCACTTTCATGAGATTTGGCTGGTGAAAGTGAAGCGGTTGTATATGGTCTAGTTTTTGGGTTTTTTTTTTAATGTTTATTTATTTATTTTGAGAGAGATGGGAGGGAGGGGCAGAGAGAGAGAGCATCGCAAGCAGGCTCCACACTGTTAGCGCAGAGCCCAACGCGGGGCTCGATCTCATGAGCCATGAGATCATGTAAGGTCCAGGTCTTACAAGCAATCCCTGAACCCAGAATCCCCCGAGAGGTTCCTCTCCCCTGGCCGAATGCAGCCGGGTGACAGGGATGGTGCTGTGAGCGGTTCCAGGGAACAGAAACGCAAGGATAGGAATCTGGACCGGGTTCTCTGATCTGCCAGATTTCACGGCACTCATGACCGTGTTCCTGATGGCAAAAGAGACACTGGGTGTTTGGGGCAGGCAACAGTAGCAAAATCATGACAAAAATGATTGCCCGTTGTAGTGGAAGTGAGTGTCGTGGTGTAATGCCTGAATTAAGCATCGATTGGCAAGGCATCCATTTCAAAAGCCACCTGCTGCAGATAAACGTATTGCCGGCTGATGCCCCAGCTACAGGTAACATAGCCACGTAAGCAGGCGACCCCACACCCATGACATTTTCCTTTCAGAAAACACTAGGTGAGGGGCGCCTGGGTGGCTTAGTCGGTTAAGCGTCCGACTTTCGCTTAGGTCATGATCTCGCGGTTCGTGGGTTCGAGCCCCGCGTCGGGCTCTGTGCTGACTGCCAGCTCAGAGCCTGGAGGCTGTTTCAGTCTGTGACTCCCTCTCTCTCCCTCCCCTGCTCACGCTGTCTCTCTCTCTCTCCTAGAAATAAATAAAAAACATTAAAAAAAAAAACAGAAAACACTAGGTGACCATGAAAATCAACACTCCTTGAGTGGCCCTGCCTTTCGTCTCTCATGCCCCAAATCCCGCTCTTTGGCTCCAAATTAATCAATATAAAATGCCCTCATGACGCCCTAGAAACCCCGCCCTCGGACCCTAATGAAGGCAGAGCCCCAGGTCTGCGTTCTCTCTGTGACCTCACTCTGTGGCCCCGGCAGGCCAGGACTTGGGAGTAATTAGTCTTGTTTGTCAACGTTCACTGATGGTTTTCACTGACACACATCCTGCAGTCAGGATAAGAGCTATAAGATCCAGTCCGGCCACCACACGGGCCCTGCTGGGGGGAACGTCTGTGATATGGGCCTGGCGAGCAGCCAGGTATTCCCGGCTGGGAACATCACCTTTGACAGGCTGAGACCAACCCGACCGACACCTGTAATGAGGTGCCTCCAAGGTAGAGTTCTGGATGACCGGGTAGTTGTTGCCATTTTAATGAAAAATTTAAAAGGAGTATAATGAGGCTGATTGGTTGCTTTTTTTTTTAGTGTATTTATTTGTTTTTAGAGTGAGAAAGAGAGAGAGCACGAGTGAGAGAGGGGCAGAGGCCGAGAATCCCAAGCAGGCTCCGCACTGTCAGTGCACAGCCCAACGCCGGGCTCCATCTCATGAACCAGGGGACCATGACCTGAGCTGACATCAAGAATTGGATGCTTGGGGTGCCTGGGTGGCTCAGTCAGTTAAGTGTTCAAGTTCGGCTCAGGTTATGATCTCAAGGTTCATGGGTTCGAGCCTTGTAATGGGCTCTGTGCTTACAGATCAGAGTTTGGAGCCTGCTTTGGATTCTGTGTCTCCCTCTCTCTCTGCCTCTCCCTTGCTCACATGCTTGTGGGTGCACACACACATTCTCTCTCTCTCTCTCTCTCTCTCTCAAAAATAAGCAAACATTTTAAAAAAATTTTTTAAAAAGAAAAAAAGAGTCAATGCTTAACCAACTGAGCCCCCCCAGGCACCCCGGTTGGTTGCTTTTAAGTGCAGAAGGAAAATGAGCTCAGGGTGTTAACTTCTCAGCTCAAAGTCAAGGTAAGGAATAGAAAGCTTTTCATGACTATCCTAAGAGAAATCCTTATCACCCTTAGCTCCTGAGTTGAGATTTCTGAAAACTAAACCCAAAGTCTAATCCTGCCAGATGGCTGAATTACCCTAGCTTTGCATGGTCTCATGTTAAGGGAAAGGCACCTCAGAGGTTATAAGAAAATGGCTAGTTGACTGAGGGGATATGCATGTGCTGTGGCTGAGTTATACAAGAGGGAAGAGTAAGATACAGAATACTGGTGAATAGCTTGCTGACTCCATTTAATCCTCAGGGGCTGGAACCTGAGAGACTGGTCCCGGTGAGCATGGCATGGTCGGGCTGAGCTTTTGGAGAGGACATCGAGAAGCCATGCAATGCTGGTATGTCGCTTGGGGTTTTCCAGTCTGGGACACTGTCATAGGCGTGGAGCCCGAACAGATGCCGCTATCATTTGAGGGAGTCGTGGTCAAGGACGTTCGTAAAAGAGAGATCCGTGTTTTGAAAGAACCAACATCAGGTACACTCTTCACCTAAACTAGACAGCCACTTGATGGCTTTATATACATTTTTTTTCTGAAAGCTCACTGCAGGCTCTTTGTGGGCAAGGTCTGCAGAGGCTGAGATAAGCCAACAACCAGCGGAGCCAGGAATGCAACCAGTGCCTGAGTTCAGACACCCAGATATTTTTTTTAATGTGTATTTATTTTTGAGAGAGAGAAACAGAGTGTGAGCAGGGGAGGGGCAGAGAGAGAGGGAGACACAGAATCCAAAGTAGGCTCCAGGCTCTGAGCTGTTAGCACAGAGCCTGACGCGGGGCTCGAACCCAAGAACTGTGAGACCATGACCTGAGTCGAAGTCGGACGCTTAACCGACTGAGCCACGCAGGTGCCCCGTCAGATATCTGGATATTAGTATCGCTGTCCTTCATCTCCTAAGATGGCATCAAAACAAAGTTATTTAAAGATGTATACGATACACCAATAAATTAAAAATACGAATGCCAAACATTAATCTTGGATCTATAATTTACAAAGATAGGCTGAAAAAGAGAGAGGAAACCTAAAAAGAGGTATAAGCCCCTAGGGAAATTTTAAAAGTAACCTGAGAAGTACTATTTCTACACTACAAATGATAAGGCATCAGGCCCAACCACCTTGAGGATCAAGTTTCATGAAAAATGTGAAGGTTGTTTTTTGATACTTGAAAGGCAATGGAAAGAATGACTGAGGAGGAAATAGTAATCCTTTGAAAACAACCAATCACGAGGAGGCATTAGAAGACACGAACAGTCATTTTCTTCAAAGAAGACATCCAGATGGCCAACAGACACAGGAAAAGATGCTCAGCGTCACTGATCATCAGGCAAATGCAAATCAAAATCACAACAAAATATCACCCCACACCAGTCAGATTGGCTAAAATCAAAAACACAAAAAACAACAAGTGTTGGCGAAGATGCGGAAGAAAGGGAACCCTCACGCACTGTTGGTGGGAGTGCAAACTGGTGCAGCCCCTCTGGAGAACAGAATGGAGGTTCCTCAAAAAACTAAAAATATGTCCATTCCTCAGATGATAGACATAGATAAAGAAGATATGGTACATATACACAATGGAATACTACTCAGCAGTAAAAAAGAATGAAATCTTGCCATTTGCGACAACGCGGATGGAACTAGAGTGTAACCGGGAGAAAGATATCATATGATTTCACGTATACGTGGAATTTAAGAAGCTCAACAACTGGATGTAAGGGAAGGGAAGGAAAAATAAGGTAAAAACAGAGAGGGAGGCAAACCATAAAAGACTTAAATACAGAGAACAAACTGAAGGTTGCTACAGGGGAGGTGGGTGGGGATGGGTAAGTGGGTGACGGGCATTAAGGAGGGCGCTTTTTGGGATGAGCCCTGGGTGTTATATGTAAGAGATGAATCACTGGGTTCTACTCTTGAAGCCAAGACTACACTGTATGTTAACTAACTTTAATTTAAATTTTAAAAAATTAAAAATATAATTACCATGTGATCCAGGAATCGCACTCCTGGGTATTTACCCAAAAAATACCCAACACAAGTGTTCTTCAGGTAGTCTTGGGCATAAAGCACAGACGGCTCCCGCTGAAGGAAATGTAACTCAGAAACTCCATCTCCTGGGAACCTGTGCTGATGAGCTGCCTTGTCCCTCAGCCACCTCCCAAATACTCGAGATCGGCTGTGGTGTAGGAGACAAGGTCTTCCTGATTTTACAGACCAACAGGGACCCAGGACCCTGTTTATTGCTGCGATTTTTCTCCCACGGCTGTAGAACTGGCTCAGACAAATTTAGCACAGGATCCTTGCCGGTGTTTTGCCTTTGTTCACGATCCGGGCGGTGAAGATCAGAGTCACCCAGTGCCCACGGCCAGTCTTGAGATCGTCTTTGTTCGTTCAGCAGTTCTTCCAGATGCAGGAGGCTCTCAACAGGCTGAGCAGGCTTCTGGGCCCCGGAGGGATGATGTTTCTTCGAGATTATGGCCGCTATGACATGGCTCAGCTTGGGCTTAAAAAAGGTCAGGGCAGGGGCCCCTGGGTGGCTCGGTTGGTTTAGCGTCTGACTTCGGCTCAGGTCATGATCTCATGGTTTAGGGATTCTAACTGCTCGTTGGGCTCTGAGTCTGCCGCTCAGAGTCTGCAGCCTGCTTTAGATTCTGTGTCTCCCTCTCTCTGCCCCTCCCTGGCTCACGCGCCACCTCTTTCTCTCTCTCAAAAATAAGTAAACATTTAAAAATCACTAAAAATCAATCAATCAATAAATTAGCATTAAAAAAAAGAAAGGTCAGCGTCTGTCTGAAAATTTCTATGTAAGAGGTGATGGTACTAGAGTTTAGTTCTTCACAAAGATGAACCGGATACACTTTTCACTACTGCTGGACCAGAAGCGGCTCAGGACCTGGTGGACTGCACACTGTAAGCACACTGGCAGAAAGAGCCAACAATATACTGAGTTTTGCATCGGTGCAAACATCCCAAGCCTCTCCTGTCCGGCGCTGGCTGAGAGGCACCTGCTCCTGGCATGATATGAGCTCACTGGAGCTTCCAAAAAGAACATTCACAACTGGTGTCTTGTTGATGGTGGGAAGTTTAAGGATTCAGACCTGAGCCCTGAATCTAGGAAAAATTGCTTTTGATTGTGCTTCGTATTTGTGAAGCCCTTTAACATATCTTTTCCTCAAGTTAAAAAAAAATTTTTAATGTTTTATTTATTTTTGAGAGAGGGAGAGAGACAGAGTATAAGCTGGAGAGCAACAGAGAGAGAGGGAGACACAGAATCCGAAGCAGGCTCCAGGCCTGACTCAGGGCTCGAACTCATGAACCACGAGATCATGACCTGAGCCGAAGTCAGACGCTTAACCGACTGAGCCACCCAGGCACCCCACCCCAAGTTTTTTCTTAGTTCAAGATCTCAAAGGACCTTTCTTGCCATTTTATAATTTATCATACCTGAAATGTTCATGGGGATCATGAATTTACAAGGCATGAAGAATTTATTTCCATGTGAAGGTATTATATATGATAAAGTATCACTTGGCTGTGAGTTACATTAAGATACTTCAGAGTTCAAGTACTTGAGCTAGACACTTGATACATACAAAGGTGAATAAAGGTCTTGTTCAGCAAGAAGCAGAAGCACGTCAAGAAAAATAATCTGCCTGTGGATATTTTCTTGACTCAAAAGAACTGCTTTAAAGACCTATTTGGTCATGGTCTCCACTGAGCCTTAGTGCTATAGAATCTTAAGCACTGTTCCCCTCTAGGTAACCTCTTTTTAAAAAATTTAAAGGATCTTTGCGTTTAGCAAAATTGTCTTATTTTTGTTGTTGTTGTGCGCTTAAATGTTTGACACAAAAGGAACCGAAAGGTTCCTTTTAAGCGCCTGGGTGGCTTAGTTGGTTAAGCGTCCGACTTTCACTTAGGTCATGATCTCGCAGTTTGTGGGTTCGAGCCCCGTGTCGGGCTCTGTGCTGACTGCCAGCTCAGAGCCTGGAGCCTGTTTCAGTCTGTGACTCCCTCTCTCTCTGACCCTCCCCTGCTCACGCTGTCTCTCTCTCTCCTAGAAATAAATAAAACATTTAAAAAAAAGGAACCGAAAGAACTTTATTTTAGCCACATGATGGCCCAGCTGAATTTGAGCATTATCAGTTCTGCTTTCTTTCAGTTACCACTTTCACACATTTCCCTTTTGGTGGTCCGTAAGTTATACAATGTATTCTTAATTTTACCAGATAAAGAATGTTATTTCTTTTTTTGAAGTTTATTTATTTTGAGAGAGAGAGAGAAAGAGAGCGCAGGGGAGGGGCAGAGAGAGGAGAGAGAGAATCCCAAACAGGCTCCACACTGCCGGCACTGAGCCCGATGTAGGGCTCAAGACCACAAACTGTGAGATCATGACCTGAGCTGAAACCAAGAATCAGATGCATCATCTACGGAGCCACCTAGGTACCCCCCAAATAAAGAATTTTCAATTCTTCCTACATTTTAGATTTTCAACTAAAAAAAAGATGTGGTATTTATTTTTTAAAAACATTTTTAAAGAAAGAAAGAGAGCATGCACAAGCAGGGGAGGGGCAGAGGAAGAAGGAGAGAGAATCTTAAGTAGGCTCCATTAACGAGCACAGAGCTCAGCTCAGGGCTTGATCCCAAAACTGAGATCATGACCTCAGTCAAAATCAAGAGTTGGACTCTTAACCGACTGAGCCACCCAGGTGCCCTGAAGATGTGGTACTTATATACAGAAATGAAATCTTGCCATTTGCAACAACATGATGGATCTAGAGAGTATAATGCTAAGCAAAATAAGTCAGTTAAAGAAAGATAAATACCATATGATTTCACTCACATGTGGAATTTTAAAAAATGTTTATTTATTTTGAGAGAGAGAGAGCAAAAGAGGGTGATCAGGTGAGGGGCAGAGAGAGAGGGAGAGAGAGAGAACCCCAAGCTGACTCCATGCTGCCAGTGTAGAACCCTATGTAGGGCTCAATCCCACGAACTGTGAGAACATGACCTGAGCTGAAATCAAGAGTCAGACGCTAAATTGACTGAGCCACCCAAGAACCACCCCTCATATGTGGAGTTTCAGAAACAAAACAAATGAACAAAGATAAAAGAGAGACAAACCAAGAAACAGAGTCTTTACCATAGAGAACAAACTAATGATTCCCAAAGGGAAGGTGGGTGGGGGGATGGGTGAAATAGGTGATGGGGATTAAGGAGGGCATGTACCTTGATGAGCACTAAGTAATGCTCGGAATTGTTGAATCAGTATATTGTACACCTGAAATTAATATAACACTATATGTGAACTATACTGGAATTAAAAATAATAACATTAATAATAATAAAATAATGAAGAGGCACCTCCTGTTCCTAGCATATAAATATTATGAAGCTATGGTAATTTAAAAAAATAGACTTGAATTATATATGAATATGTAATTCAAAGAAATAAAGCAATATGAATGATAGACTTTTATGGGAAAAAATGATGTTGACATTGTGGGAGCCCGACAGTGACCACAAGAAAGCGTGGTTAGGGACGCGGGGATGTGCCTGCACACGGGGCTCCCTGCCTGGGCAAAGCATGCCTGCAAACAGGATGCTCTGCCAGGAGGCCTGCACACAATATCCAAGTTTAATGGTCCGCTCGCAAACGAGGGAACATGCCCTCCTTAGAAATAAGGAGGAGGCTGGAATTGTGAGCAGGCCTCTTAGTAAACATGTTGTGGTCGCTTCCTCCCTTTGCTCCCCCCTGTCCTTGAAATGTGTTTGGCTACTTGCCCTTAATTGGTAAAGGAATGCATCTTGTAGATTTCAGTTTGTATCCAGTTACCGGGATATAAAATAAACCGCAAGAGGGGCTTGCGTAGAATTGTTGCACCGGCCGGAGTTGTGTCTGTGTCTGTCTTTTGTGTGTGTCTTGTCCTTTGTGTCATTTCGTCCGCAACAGACATTAATGGGGAAAGAATAAGATGGTAGAAATTCAATGTGGCAAAAGATGATTTTCTATTTTCAAACAGTGGGTTTCTTTAAAAAACGTTTTAGGGCCGCCTGGGTGGCTCAGTCGGTTGAGAGTCCGACTTCAGCTCAGGTCATGATCTCACAGTTTGTGGGTTTGAGCCC
>NW_027531899.1:4789342-4815135 GCF_008692635.1 Crocuta crocuta
AGAAAGAAAGAAAGAAAGAAAGAAAGAAAGAAAGAAAGAAAGAAAGAAAGAAAGAAAGAAAGAAAGAAAGAAAAGGGAAAGAAAGAGGAAGGAAGGAAGGAAGAGGAAAGAAAGAACGAAAGAACGAAAGAACGAAAGAAAGAAAGAAAGAAGGAAGGAAAGAAGGAAAGAAAGAAAGCATCTGCTGACTCCTGGCTGGCTCAGCAGGAAGAGTGTGCAACTCTTGATTTCGGGGGTCATGAGTTCAAGCCCCAAGTTGGGCACAGAGATTACTAAAAAAATAAATAAGTAAAATTTTAAAGAAAAGAAAAGAAAAGAAAAGATCTGCTGAATTCAAATACTAAAGAAACACATGACTCCTCCGGAGGAAGGCACCTTCACTATAGGTCCCAGAGGGTTCCCATAAATATTTTAAAAATAGAAGGAGGGTATGCAATCAAAATAACCAAGCTGATTTGCACTTCCCACAGTGGTTGACTGCGTCATTTCAGATCAACCTTTCCACGGAAAAACACTTGGAAACTGGGCAAAATATGAAAAATCAAAGGTAGTTTGGAGGCTCTCCAATGCAATACAAATCTCAGTCATACTGACTGAGAAGACAGCGTTCCTACTATATGATTCCATCTATTTAAAATTTTAAGAAATTCAAAATAAAATAAAATAAAATAAATTTCAAGAAATTCAAATGACCAATCTGGACAAAATCCCTGCTAACTTGTTCTGACCAAACTGCTCAGGCTTCTCTCCTCTCCACAGGCCCTTGAACTTCAGCCCACCCTTGAGCTAAAGCAAGCATTAGAAAGCAGGACATCCTCAAGGGCACCTTCCAAGGACTGGCTGATGGCAGAGAAAAGCATTTCCTGTTCAGTTGCCTGACGACACTACTTGCTCACCTGCCTACCCCACACCTGGCTCTTTCCAGCCTTGTCTGTGCCTCCCTGTAAAAGAAATGCCATTTCCCTTCAGCCTTCCCAGGTGCTCACAGATCTTACAGTGGAGTGTTCTGCCTATTTCAATAGACTTCTGGATAGTCTTTTTTTATGTAAGTTTGGATTTTGTGTGTGTGTGTGTGTGTGTGTGTGTGTGTGTGTGTGTGTGACAGTTTTCTGGTGCCATGACTCAAAGCGAGTTATGACCCAGGTTCTTCCACCTTCACCCAGGTGTTCATGCCAGCTTCTTGTATCCTTTGTGTCCTTTCCGCATAGGGGAAATCTGGATCCGCACTGTCAATCACAACCCCTAATCCAGTGGTCAGGACATGTGCCCGTCGTAGCGCAAGTAAGGAGTCATTTTGATTCTCTTTGAGTGGAAACTTTTTTCTTTGGCTCTCCAGTGGGCATCTGATCTCTGACTCTGTCTGTTGAGCAGGAATCTTGCAAGTTTTTCGATGGGCAAGAATCTTCCCAGCTCTTCTGGGAAGCCTCTTTTGTTTATTTGAATACACGTCTAATCCCATGGGAAATTCTCGTTTCCCCTGGATGCCCCCTTTCCTCCTCTGTTCTTGATTACACGCTCTGCCTCTATAGCACTAATTCAGTCCAGCATTCCAGAAAAAGGTAGAATTTCACTAAGGATAATTTGGAGCTACAATCATCGCTAGAGTTCTTGGGGTCTCCTCACATTGGAGATCCTCAGGATCCCAAGTCCCCTGTAGAAAATGGCCCTCTGGGGTGCTTGTATGGCTCAGTTGGTTAAGTGTCCAACTCCTGATTTTGGCTCAGGTCATGATCTCATCGTTCGTGAATTCAAGCTCCACATCAGGCGCTGTGCTGACAGCATAGAGCCTGCTTAGGATTGTTACTTTCTGTCTCTCTCCCTCTCCCTCAAAAATAAATAAACTTAAAAAAAATAGTCTGCTAATTTCTACTAGTACGAAATTGAAAAATGGCCTTTTTAGGGTGCCTGAGTGGCTCAGTTGGTTAAGCGTCCAACTTCAGCTCAGGTCATGATCTCGTGGTTCATGGATTTGACCCCCACATCAGGCTCTGTGCTGATATCTTGGAGTCTGAAGCCTGCTTCAGATTCTGTGTCTTACCCTGCTCTCTCTCTCTCTCTCTCAAAATAAACAGACATTAAAAATTTTTAAAAGAAGAAGAAAAATGGTCTTTATAGTAAAACCTTCATCAGGTCATTCAATAATCTCTGCATACCTTATCTGAGGCCATGTAACCTCTAAAAATTCACCTTCCCTCTGCAACTGTTCCTCCCAATGACTTCCCTCTGAGGAATCTGTCTCTGTCTTTCCCCAGACACCCTTGAATACACTGGGTGAAATGATTGTCACAGTCATGGGCACACCGCCACCTTTCTGGTGGCACCATGTACCCCACCCTCAACACCTCAGATCGCCCTACCACAATTCCTCGGAGTACACTCATCTCCGTAGTGAGGTCAGACAATTTACCACGGGATCTATCCCTTTAAAAAAAACAAACCCTTTCTTTGTCTCTTAGACCCCATGATGCCCAACACGCCTTTTCTGTTAAGCTCCACAACCTCTTTTAAGCTACCAGGCAAAGGCTTGATTTCTCATCGTAATGTTAATATTTAATGTTCGTCCAAGGGACTAACCTTTGAAGTTCCAGGCTCCAACCTCACTCATTGTGCCCTCTGACAGCTTTGGTAGATTACCAAGGTTTTTCTGACCCCCAGAGCTCCCCAAGCCCTTGATAAGGCCTGCATGCAGGAGATGCCCATTCACAGTCCTGACTCACTCTTGGCTAAAGGAATGGTAGATGTAGAGCTGAGAGGCAGAGCCTTTAAAGGTGGATGCAGACCCCTCTATGTCTCTCTCTAAATTAATTCAATACACTACCTTAAAAATGAGGTAATTTATGGTCTCAGACCGATTACTCATATATTACTTGACAAAGGGCTTCTGATCTCCACATGTAGCCCCTGCAGCACATCTATTCTACCCCTAAAGAAAACTAATGGAAGGGGATACCGATTTGTCCAAGAATTGTGGGCTATAAATAAAATTGTAAAATACATATTGTCTTTCCCAAACCGCAACACTATCTTGGCTCCTATACCCTCTGACACTACTTACTTCACCGTTGTTGATATGCTCTGCTTTCTTCCGCAGACCCTTTTACCTAACTCCCAAATACCTCTTCGCCCTCATGTGGGAAAACCAAACCTGGATAGTTATGCTCCCGGGATTTTCCAATGCCCCCACTTATTTTGCCTGAATATTAAGTGTAAATCTGGAGAATCTAGGCTTCTCTAATAATTCAATCCTCAGTCAGTATGTGAATGATCTTCTTCGTTTTTCTAAGTTCAGTAACTCACAGGCATTTAATACTTATTGGAAACTCTGGCTTGTGTTAACCTTAAAAATAAAACTGTCAGTTATTTTACCAGAAAAATGGCTTTATTCGGGAAGAGCAGGGGATTACAATTCAAGCCATGCAAGCTACAGCAAAACCATAAGCAAGTCCAAAGAACAGAGAGGAATGTTCTTTCATAGAGAAAAGGGGGGAGTTGGGAGGGGCTGTTATAAACAAAAAGTCTGTTCGGAGTGAACTGGGAGTCGAAATGTAGTGGCTTTTCATTGGCTTAGTTGTGACTGTCTCTCATTAGCTAGGCTGTTGTTGGGCAGGGAGAAAATCTTCCTTCCACCCCCCCCTTCCCCCCACCCCCCCACAGGAAAGCAGGCTCCCTCCTGCTGGGAAGGCAAGGGATGTTGTGTCCTTCCTGTTTGCTCTGCAAAGGGCTGTGAGGAGTTGGTACAGTGTGAGAGCTCCCCCTTCTGGCCTTCCAACTCCATTTTAAAGGAGACTGAAAGAAAAAGAAAGAAAGAAAGGACATTTTCTTTATTCAGTTTCACATTTTTGAGAGCATAAGGTTTCAGGGGACAAAATACAACGCTGCGGTCCAGGTGCAGTATTTAGAATATGGTGTCTCCTCTGAGAGAAAACCCTTGTCCTCAGAACTGGCAAGACCACTCTTAATTACCTTCAGCCTGAAACAAAAAGACAACTCTGGGACTTTCTAAGATTAACTGGATGTTGTAGAAAGTGGAATCCAAATTTTTCTAATGTAGCATCCCCTTTTATATGGCATAATTTAAGAAACTATGCTTGACTTTCTACAATGGACTCACGTTCCATGATGGTATTCAAATCCTTAAAAACTTCCCTTTCCTCTGCTTCCATCTTGAGGCTCCCAAAGTATCTTTTGCCCTTTTCACTATTTATTCATTCCTGAAAGAGAAGGACATGCTTTAGGTGCCTTATCTTGGAAGCATAATGGCAACCAAAGGCCCATTGGGTATTTTAGTCTCACGTTGGACTGAGTGGCTGAAGCCATTTCTTGCTTTCGAGCAGTCGTGGCAACAGCAAACTTGGTTCAGACTACAATGGATCTTGGGTTAGGTCATACCCTGAATTCTATGTACCCCATGTGGCCAAATCCTTCTCCTAACTGAAATATCCAATATATATATATTTATATATATATATATATATTTTTTTTTTACCTCTCACCTTGCATCTCTTGAGATCCCTTTGCTCTCTCCTTCTCACATTACCCTCCTCTATTGTTCAAAATCTTAACCTTGCCAGTCTTCTTCCTTTCCTGACTGGAGGAGAACCACGTGACTGCATCGCAGCCACCTCTACGTAGCCCTTCTTCATGCTGGCCTTTCAGAGGTTCCCCTAACAGACCCGGACCTCACCTTCTTTGTTGATGGATGTTATCTCCTCGCTTCAGAAGGAACATTTCAGGCAGGATATGCCCTTACAGATTTCCAGAACCGCATGAATAGGAGTGTCAGCCTCACACCAAATCACCAAGTAACAGAATTCGTTCCAGACAGCAGAACTCATGATTCTCACGAGGGTCTGCACTTTGGTTAAGAATAGAAGCATTATTATCTGCACAGATAGCAGTAGGTTTTGAGTTGGAACTATGGGACTGAATCAAGGGACTGTCATTTTAAATGAGTTGGGAGGCACCTAGGTGGCTCAGACAGTTGAGCAACTGACTCTTGATTTCAGCTCAGGTCAAGATCTCAAGGTTTGTTTTTGTTTTTGTTTTTGTTTTTTAAGATTTTTTAAAACATTTATTTATTTTTGAGAGACAGAGAGACAGTGTGAGCAGGGGAGGTGCAGGGAGAGAAGAAGACACAGAATTGGAAGCAGGCTCCAGGTTCTGAGCTGTCAGCACAGAGCCCGATGTGGGGCTCGAGCTCACAACTGTGAGATCATGACCTGAGCTGAAGTCGGCCACTTAACCAACTGAGCCACCCAGGCATCCCACAAGGTTTATGAGTTTGAGCTCTGAGTTGGCCTTCATGCTGTCAGCATGCAGCCTGCTTGGGATTCTCTCTCTCACCTCTCTTTCTGCCCCTCCACCCCCCTCTATCTCTCTCTCTCTCTCAAAAAATTAAAATAAAATAAAATAAAATAATAAAATAAAATAAATAAAATAAAATAAAATAAATAAAATAAAATAAATAAAATAANTCAATGAGAAGAGCATGGAACTCTTGATCTCAGGTTCATGAATTCAAGTCCCACCTGAGTATAGAGATTACTTAAATAAATTAAAAACTTCAATTAAAAAAAGGGGGGCTCTGGATGGCTCAATCCATTAAGTGTCCAACTCTTGATTTGGGCTCATGCCATGATCTCACAGTTCGTGAGATTGAGCCCCCAAAGGGGCTCTGCGCTAACACTGTGGAGCCTGCTTGGGATTCTCTCTCTGTCCCTCACCTACTTGTGCATGCACTGTCTCTCTCTTTCAAAATAAATAAATAAATATTTTTAAAAAGCAAGGTTTTCTATAACTAAAGAACTAAATAAATAAGGCCAGAAGGGGGAGCTCTCATGCTGTACCGCTCCTCACAGCCCTTTGCAGACCTCACAAGAGACTTTTCTTGCATTTTCCAGCAGGAAGAAGCCTATTTTCACTACCCCAGCAGGAGACAGAAAGATTTTTCTGCCTGCTCAGCAACAGGGGTGCCTATGGTTTTGCTGCAGCTTGCATGTCTTGAATTGCAATTCCTTGCTATTCCTGAATAAGCCCATTTTTCTGGAAAATAATAGTTTTATTTTTAAGGTTAGCAGTACATGATTGGCATTTATGACTACAAGTGGCACACTAACTAAGAATGGGAAGTGTGTGGCTGATCACTTAGAGGATTTATTATTACCAAAAATAGTGGACATATTTAAAATAGAAACAAATATGGACGATAAGATCCATAAGCAAAGGGGGAACTTGCTAAAGTCAGCAGCTCAGAAACCTGTCCCAATTCCACAGCTGACAGAATATTTAATCTCCTCTGCCTACCGCCTGACCCTCTAACAGAAGAAATGAAAAGCTCTCAGTTCAAAGTCCCTAAGATTAAAAGGTCAATTGGAAACAAGCTGGACGTCTTTTGCATCCGGATAAACTGGAGACACGCAGTTGGCCATTTGGGATCTCTTCAATCCCTTGCCTGAAGTTTAGGTTATGACTTTCACAAAAGGGGAAGGAAAAACTAGATCAGCTCCCAGTGGTAGTGGTGGGAAAATGTAACTCTTCGCCCGGAACAACTGGTATCCTTTTGCCCGGTCTGCTGAGGACATGATCCTGGGGGAGCTTTAATGGGGGCAAGCGAAAAAGCCACCTCAAGCTTTCTCTATTGGCCATCTCATTTCATCCAATTTCCTCTATGTTATGGTTATGAGTATGTCCTTGTCATTATTCCGTGTTCTCTCATTGGATCAAAGCTTCACCATGTAAGATAGCTACTGCTACTACTGTTGCTAAAATTTTTTAAAAATTTTTAATGTTTATTTATTTTTGAGAGAGAGAAAGAGGGGAGGAGGGGCAGAGAGAGAGGGAGACACAGAATCCAAAGCAGGCTGCAGACTCTGAGCTGTCAACACAGAGCCTGATGTGGGGCTCGAAGTCATGAACTGTGAGATCATGACCTGAGCTTAAGTCGGACACTTAACTGACTGAGCCACCCAGGCGCCCCTGTTGCTAAATTTCTGTTAGAACAATTTTTCTCTAGCTGGGATGTTGCATTTGCCCTGTCTTGACTGAGTGAGCAAATGGATTATTAAATCTAGAATTGGAAAACTCTGATAGAAACTTGACCTTCCGTGGTCCGAGGTTCCATCTTCGGCTTTGATGACATCTAATCTCCATCCACATCACCTCTTCTTCTATGAGATACTTACTTGAACATCTATGAGAATTCCACACACTGCATGGGCTACAGAAGACTCCAATTTGGTCAATTCAGACATTCTCAAATATTGCAATGGACTTATTAACTATCCCCATGCTTATCAAGAGGCTAATTCTGTTTTTCCCCCCTGTCTTCCCATTTAAATTAGCCCACATATAGACTTTGGAGACTTGGTTCTCTGGAAACAACACTATCAAAAAAGTAACCTTGAACTTCATCGGAAGGGTTCATATATGCAAGTCCCAGTTTCCCTACCTGCACCCAACAGCACTGTAGATCTGACCCTCTAACCCCACACATTTCTTCGCTTACCCTCTGTCCACAAGTATACCTGTAAACTCTAAAAGAGCCCAGAGTTTTTTAAAATTAATAATAGATTTACATTTTTGAGGAATACTTTAAGATTTACAGAAAAAAAAATGAGCAGGTGCAGGGGACCAGCCTCTGCAAGCCAGGGTTGGCCCGGAGAGTGATGGTTGGCATCGGCAAAAGAAGACACAGAGCCAGCCTCTNCAGGTAAGTACAAAAGTTTCCTACATACCTCTCCCGAATGCACATAACATCTTACATTAAATGATACATTTGATGATGAATGAATTTATATTGATACATTATTATTAAGTGAAGCCCATAGTTTATTCCCAAGCTCTTAACCTAATGCCCTTTCCATGTCTCAGACTCCCATCCGGGATGCTGCAGTCAGTTGTCCTATCTTTGCAGGCTCCTCTTGCCCATGATAGTTTGTCCAACTTTCCTTGTTTTGGATAAACCTGGCAGTTCTGAGTAGTACTGGTCAGGTTTAGCGTAGGACACGCCTCTATGGGAATTTATGTCATGATTTTCTCATAATTAGACTGCAGTTATAGGACTTGGGTAAGAAGATCATAGAGGTCAAGTGTCATTTCCCCCACATAATATCAAAGGTACTGCGCGAGAATAAGAACCATATTTGGTCTTTGTCTCTGGTCCCTGAACAGAACTCCTAGAACCCATGGAATTCCCTGAGTAATAAGAGTGTCTCTGTTTGGGGCGCCTGGGTGGCTCAGTCAGATAAGTGTCCGACTTCAGCTCAGGTCATGATCTCGCGGTTTGTGGGTTCGAGCCCTGAGTCAGGCTCTGTGCTGACTGCCAGCTCAGAGCCTGGATCCTATTTCAGATTCTGTGTCTCCTTCTCTTTCTGACCCTCCCGTGCTCACACTGTCTCTCTCTCTCTCCCAGTGTTGTGCCCGATTCGCGAGTCTCCAGAGACCACCAAGGAGCTGACACCGATGCTAGTACAAAGGGTCTTTATTACAATCTCCAGCCCGGGCTCACCCATCTACCGGTGTAGTGGCAGTTGGGTGAAGCCCTGAACAATAGCGAGCAGGGTTTTTATGGGGTAAGGGACGGGGGTGTTACAGTGCACACGTTCTACGTATAGCATCATCACATAGGCTCCAATTACAATTTTACAGCATCCATGGTAACAGCTTTGACCATTCAGTATCTGTGAGGTGTTCATTACTTTTGGTGGGACCCAATCATGACCTTTGAGAATCCCTTGAAAATGACCAATTATGAGCTGAGTTCAAAGGGCCCACGTGGGGTTCAGGCAAGCTGTGAGTAATTGGCTAGTTTGTACAAAATAACTGTCTGCAGTTCCCAGCCCTGACTCAGACCACAGGAATGTTTTTTGATTAGCTGATCTGAGGGCGGTCCAAGGATGGCTTTTTGAGCAATCTGAGGCTTTTCCTGGAATGGGGGCTACGTGCAGCATGAGGTTGCTCTTAATGGAGGCCTCAATCTCAAAATGACGTTACTTAGGCTCTTCAGCAGAAATAAATAAAACTTAAAAAAAAAAAAAAAGAGAGAGAGTGTCTCTGTTATTCTTGAGGGGCCCCTTTCGAGTACACCTGTGTTTATGCCAGTGAGCTGACTTAGGATGGGGCCCCTAGATAGCCTTGGGATGGGGCTGATCACCAGAAAGATCAAGTGATTTAAGGTTGAAACTTTCAGCTCCAACCATTGATCTCTGGGAAGGGAGGGGGAGGGGTGCATTACTGATTACCTTCTATAAAAACTCTTGAACAAGATCGGATGAGCTTTCAGGTGAGTGAATTCATCCGCATGTCTGGAGGGTAGTGCACCCCGGTTTCATGGAGACAGAAGCTCCTGCATGTGGGACCTGGCCCTATGCACCTCTTCGTCTGACCCTTCACCAGTATCCTTTAAAATATCCCTTAGAAGAAGTACTCACTGGTGAGTGTCAGTAAATGTTTCCCTGAGCTTCGTGAGCCATTCTAACAAGTGATCAAATCCAAGGAGGAGGTTGTGGGAACCTCTGATTTACAGTCAGTCAGTAGCACAGGTAACAATCTAGACTTGGAATTGGCATCTGAAGCGGGGACAGCCTTGCGAGACTGAGCCTTTAACCTGCAGGATACTGATGAGGGAGCGTAAGGCAAGCTGAGACCCTGCAAACCCCCTCCCCGCCTCCAGTGGGATACAGGTGACATTCCTCAGGCACTGCCGGCTGCCCTGAAGCTAAGAGAAGGAGAAACCAAATGGTTAATTGATCACACTCATGCAGGACACAAGTCCCCATCAGTTTACAAATGTCTTAGTAAATGACAAGAAAAAGGCAATCTTATCCATAGCCTAACCTCCAGAAACCCATAGACTAAATTTCCTGAAGCCCTAACATCACCCCTCCCCTTCCATAGTGACGTAGGGAACAAAGACAAGACAAAAATATAATAAAATTAAATTTCTTTGTAACCTGCAGCCCATTGACAAATATTTGAGACTGGCAGAGTAAAACATTCCTCCAATAAACTCCTAACTGTCTTGTCTTGATGTTAAAGCCTTACTGCAGAGAAAACAACCGTAGCTTGACAATAGCAAGGCCTCGGGTATCTTAAAAAGTCCTCTTGAGCATATGAAAGTCTTTTTGGAAACTTCCATTTTGCCTTTACCTCCCTCACTCCATAGTATATAACCAGTCACTCTGCACAACCCCAGGGCAGCTCTTTCTGCCCAGGGGTCCTGTCCCCGTGATTTCATAAAATCACCTTTTTGTACCAAAGACATCTCAAGAATTCTTTCCTGGTCTTTGGCTCCAGACTGCCACCACTGCTCTACAACTACATCAGATATGATGCTAACTCCAGGTAGAGAGGGTCAGAATTGAGTCAGATTTGTAGGACACCCAGTCAGGGTCTGCTGAGAATTGGAGAATTGCATGGTGGGCTTGGCGAGCTCAGAAATGGATATATATATGTATATGCATATGTATGTATATGTAGATATGTAATGTATATGTATGTATGTACATATATATTACATATCTACATATATATCATGAAATATTACCCAGTTATCAAAAAGAATGAAATCTTGCCATTTGCAACAATGCGGATAGAACTAGAATGTATAATGCTAAGCAAAATAAGTCAGTCAGGGAAAGACAGATGTATGATTTCACTCATATGTGGAATTTAAACAAAACAGATAAACATAGGGGAAGGGAAGCAAAAATAAAATAAAATAAAAACAGAGAGGGAAACAAACCGTCAAACATTCTTAAATACAGAGAACAAACTGAGGGTTGCTGGAGGGGAGGTGGGTGGGGGAAGGGCTAAGTGGGTGATGGGCATTAAGGAGGGCACTTGTTGGAATGAATATTGGATGTTGTATGTAAGTGATGAATCACTAAATTCTATTCCTGAAATCATTGTTACACTATATGATAACTAACTTGGATTTAAATTTTTTTAAAAAAGAAAGAAAGGGACCCATACAAATTGAGTCAACTTATCTTTGACAAATGAGCAGACAGTTCAATGGAGAAAGTAACCTTTTTAACAAATGGTTCTGGACATCCACATACAAAAATTTAAAAAAAAAAAAAAAAAGAAGGAAAACAAATCTAGACACAGACTTTAAATCTGCACAAAAATTACTTTAAAATTGTTCACAGACCTAAATTTAAAACACAAAACCACAAATGCAACTCCTAGAAGATAACATAGGAGAAAATCTGAATGACCTGGTGTTGGCTGTGACTTTAAAAAAAATTTTTTTAATGTTTATTTTTGAGAGAGAAAGAGAGAGAGCATGAGTGGGGGAGGGACAGAGAGAGGGAGATAGAATCTGAAGCAGGTTCCGGGCTCTGAGCTGTCAGCACAAAGACTGACACGGGGTTCGAAATCCTGAACCTCGAGATCATGATCAGAGCCGAAATTGGATGCTTAACCAACTGAGCCACCAAGGCGCCCGTGGCTGTGACTTTTTATAAACAGCACTAAAGGACAATCTGCGAAAGAAAAAATCGATTGACTGAACTTTATTAAAATTAAAATTTTCTGCTCTGTGAAAGCCATTGTTAACAGAGTAAGAAGACAACCTTCGGATTGGGAGGAAATTTTTTGCAAAAGGTGTGTCTGATAAAGGACTGTGAGCTAAAACAAACAAAGGACTTTTAACACACAAAGCAAACAACCCAATTTTAAAAAGGGCAAAAGATTGAACAGAAGACATACAGAGGGTAAATAAGTATATGAAGATGCCCACACCAGATATCATTGGGCAAAAGAAAATTAACACAACAATGACACACCACTGCACACCTATTAGAAGTGCTAACATCCAAAACACTGACGACACTAAACGCTGCTGAGTATGTGGGGCAACTCTCATTCCTTGCTGAGGGGAATGCAAAGTGGTCCATTTGCTTTGGAAGACAATTTGGCAATTTCTTAGGAAACTAAACAGCTGCTTACCACCCAATCCAGCAATTGCATTCCTTGAAAGAAATGTAAACTTATGTCCACACAAAAACTTGCACATGGATTTTTATAGCAGCTTTATTCATAATTGACAGAAATTGTAAGTAATCCAGTAGGTGTATGGATAAATAAACTGTGGTACGTCCAAACAATGGAATGTTATGCAGTGCTAGAAAGAAACGAGCTATCAAAATATGAAAAGACTGAGAGGAAACTTAAATGTATATTCTTTAGTGAAAGAAGACATTCTGAAAAGACTAAACATTATATGATTCCAACTATATGACATTCTGGGAAAGGCAAAAATTATGGAGGCAATAAAGAGTTCGGTGATTACCAGGAGTTTGTGGGGGCAGGGAGGGGATGGATGGATGAATAGATGCAACCTGGGGTATTTTTTTTAGGGCAGTGAAAGTCTTTTGTATGAACTATAGCGGTGCATACATGACATTATACATTTGTTAAAGCCCAGAGAAAGTGATGCAGGCAGGCCAGGTGAGACGGCCCACAGGGAGTCCCACAGGTCCAGCCACGAGGGTCCTGGGCTTTGAGCAGGACAGAAATCAAACACAAACCAGCAGGAAGTGAGAGCAGAGTTTATTGAAGATGTAGTGAGAACAGATACAGAGGGAGCATCTGGGAGAGACTCAGAAAGGAAAAGAATAATGACTCTCATGTTTGTTTGGGGTCTGGGGTTTTTACTGAAGAGTGTGGTCTCGTATACATGCCGTCTCGGGTATCCAGGACCTGGTCGAACAAAGACGGGTACTTGGGTGTCCGCCATAAGTCACTTATGCCCTGGTCTTGGTGGCTGGAGTCAGTGGTCTTGGAAAGGTACATGACACCCGACCTGGTCACTCCTTTAGATGTTAGCTATTATGCTAGAAGACTCCAAAGAAATCATTAACTCCTTGCCCTTCACAAGGAGGACATACAGCAAGGCATGTGTAAGCTGAGGGTGCGGGTCCTCGCAAGAATAGAAGCAGGAAAAGGAGCAAAAAAGTTTTTTAACAGGATCTCTTCTGTTTCCCGGACACAAACGGCAGACTCTAACGTAAACTGAGGATGAATTTTGTTCAATACTGATGTGTCAATTATACAATTGTGTCAGTTTTGCTGTTCCTAAAACTGCTCTAAATATACTCTATTAATATGCTCTATTAATTTTTAAAATTTAATCCTTTACCTTATGCCTGTCTGATAGTCTAAAATTTAAAAAAAGACAGGAAATAACGAGTGTTGGCAAGGATGTAGAGAAGAAAGACCTCTTGAGCACTGTAGGTAGGGATGGAAATTGATACAGCCACTGTGGAAACAGTATGGGCAGTATGGGGGCTCCTCAAAAAACAGAAATAGAAATACTTCCTAAAATAAAAGAAATAGCAATAATTCCACTAACTGGGCATTTACCCAAAGAAAATGAAAATGCTAATTCGAATAAGATACACGCACCCCTGTGTTTACTACAGCATTATATACAATAGCAAACATATGGAAGCAACCTACGAGTCCACTGACGAGTGGATGGATAGGGAAGATGTGGGCGGAATATTACGCAGCCACAAAGAAGGATGAGCTTGCGCCATTTGTGACGACATGCATGGACCTAGAGGGTATTGTGCCAAGTAACACAAGTCAGATTGAGAAAGACAAATATCATATGATTTCACCCAAATGTGGAATCTAAAAAAAAAAAACCAAAACTCTAAATGAATAAACAAACAAAAAGCAGAATCAGACCTACAGAAAACAAACTAACAGTTGCCACAGGGGAGGGGGCTGAGGGATGGGCCTAATGGGGAAGGGGGAGTAGGAGATACAGGCTTCCAGTTATGGAATGATTAGGTCACGGGAATGAGGGTCACGGCATGGGAAGTATAGTCAATGATACTATGGTCACATTGTACGGGGACAGATGGCAGCTTCCTTGTGGTGAGCACGGCACAATGGGTAAACTTGTGGAGTCACTACATTGTACACCTGAAACTAACATTGTGTGTCCACTACACCCAAATAAAAAAAATAATTAAGATGAATCCTTCAGGGACATTTTGAGCCATTAAAAATCTCTGACTGCTAATCTGATTGTTTATTTGATAGCAATTTAAGGTAAAAGTTGATACATTTGGGTTTTCTGCTTTACTTTGCCTCCCTTCTTCTTTACTCACTACTTTAAAAGTACTTTCTCTGCATTTACAGCCCCCAATTTTTTTCTAGTTTGGAAAGTATATTCTTTGATTTTACTTATTATATTTAAGGGATAAATTGCAAATACTTATTTTAACCCTTTCACACACAGAGTTATAAAACCCTTTACCTTCCTCCTAGACAATATAGGGAGTTTGGAAAGCCGATCACTTTGTCCCATTTCAATTACTATGATTTTTATGGTATCCATGGTGATGCCAACATTCTAACCCCACCAGACATATATTTATGTTTTATACAGAGAATGAACAGTTGCTGAGCCCACAGACACACCCCACTCTCAGATCCTCATTCCTATCACCCTGAAGATTTCACCTGGAATCCCTTTTCCTTGTTCTTAATTATAATCGTTAGCATTGGCTTTTATGTGGGTTAATTTCCCATTAAACTTTTCTTTTTTGGCTCGAAGTAATCTTTTTTAAGATATGTTTTTTCTTGAGACACACTTTTGCTATGTATAGAAATCTAGGTTGGTGGTAATTTCTTCAGCAGTTTGAAAAGGTCTTTTCGCAGTGTCCCTGAACCACAGCTGTCTAGTGAGAGTGAGGGGTGATAAGTAACCTATTTTGTTATCGTCTCCTGCTATTAGGTCAGGTCAGGAGTCTAAATACTAGGATTGAGATTCAGCGGTCACTGGGGGAGGTTTTGGGTTGTCAGAGAAAAGAGGGGCAGCAAGTGTTGAATGCACAGGAGAAATACAAAACGAGTATTTGGTTACCAAAATGTTGGATTGTTTTTGAAATCCGTTACATATGCTCACCGATCTCTTTTTCTCTTTCTGTACACCCGGCTTCTCTTACATTTCATTTGGACCATAAAAATCAGTTTGGGGCAATGAAAAATGGACAGAAGTGTCTTCATTCTGTCTTCATTTTGAGCCTCCTCCTGGTACGGCCTCTTCGGACCTCAGTTTTCACCTCTCCAGGATTTACTGTCCCCTGGTTGGGCTACAGGCTAAGGCGGTGGTGGGCTGATTCTGTCTTGATTAGGACAAGGTCCTCCAGCTGATGAACATCGAGCTGAGATGTCTCGGGATCAAATATTTGTACCTGGGTCTGTCTGCTCTGAATACCACAGGGCGGTCAGGAGAGGGGGCAGTTTTGGTTCTTGTGACAAAAATATTCTCCTTGACCAACCTCCGCTTAGGCACTTCTGAATTCTCTACTCAACTAGGCCCTGACTTTCAGACTTCCGTGTTCCTCTCTGCATTGTCTAATTGTAGCAAGAACCCTTAAGTCAATTTGACCAGAACTACCCTCCATTTCTGATCACTGGTGACATCTGATCCAGTCCCTCATTCCCCAACACACCCCAGGTGACATGTGATCACCCTGACCTGCCTTCAACAAGAATCTTGTAAGTTGGTTTATTTCGAACCGCTCTTATTCCCTGATGTAGCCTCTTAGTAATTTCCCATCCCCTCCCTCCCACGTGCTCCTATAAATTCCCACTTTTCCTTGTTCTACCTGGAGTTGAACAAGTTTCACACCACAAACTCCTCCTGCTGTGGTTCTTATACTTAACACGATAGGGCCCGTGAATAAAGTCCACCTTATCATTCTCAACAAGCGTCTTTAATGATTTTTTCTTTAATGCCTGAGAACCAGAGATGAGTAATGACATATCATCTTATGTAACGAACCTGAAGCCATGTCAGTCCCATGGTCCACTGAGGACATTTAACCATGATGTTCTGAAATGTTAAACCATGTGGCCTATAAGCATCTGTCCCTTGTGCAGTAGGCCTACCGGTAGTTTATGAAATTCCCCTGCATGATGTATTTCAAATAATAAAATTAAAAAGATAAATGGTAAAAAGTGTGCTCTCATGTATTATCATCATTACCTATGCAGCTACTTGCTGAATGAGACTCAGTATTTTGACAAATAATAAGTTACCTTGTAGAGAGCTGTCTCTGATTTGCCCTCCTTCGAAAGGGTTTGTGACTTGTGATGATGCTGATGACGATAATGNAGCACAGCCTCCCACAACCGCCCCGAATGCACCTGCCCCTGCACCACCCCCAGCAACTCCTCCTCCCACCGCCCCACTCCCTGAGCGTCCTCCAGCACCGCCGGCCCCGCGTTCTCCCAGTACAGCCCCCGGCGCTTTCCCTCGCACCCCCGTAGCAACTCCCCAGCTCCTCCCCCTCCCACTCTCCCAGCACCGCCCCCAGCACCGCCCCCTGCGCTCTCCCAGCACCGCCCTCAGCACCGCCCCCTCGCACCGCCCCCACACCATCGCAGCTCCGCCCCGTCGCACAGCCCTCCAGCGGGGCAGGGCCGGGTGTGGGCGGGACGAGAAACGCAGGGCCTATAGGCTGAGTCAGGAGTCCGCGCCTTGCCGCCGGGCCAATGACAGCTCTTGAGCTCGGCGCCGCTTCGGGCCGGAACTTCCTGCGTTCCAGGCCAGCCAGTCCTAGCTCGGGTCGACTGCGCGTCCCCACGTCACTCGCGGCTTTTCCCGAACTGGGGGGCCGGGACCCTGCTCCTTGCAGCGCGCCTGAGGCCCGGGTCCCCTCGGTCCCGCCCTGACCTGCGCCCCGCGTGCCTGCACTAGCCGGGAGCCTGAGGGCCCGCCGCATCTAGTGCCAGGCGAGGCGGGGAAACTGGGGGGTCACTCGTCTCTGGCGGCTCCGCTGCAAGACTCGGTCCCGATGGCGGCGGCGGCGGCGGCGGCGGCTCTCAGGGACCCGGCGCAGGTGAGTGCATGCTCGCGTGCCCCACACCTGGATCGCGGAGGTGGGCCTTGTCTGTCTTCTGTCCTCTCCTAGGACAGAAAAACCTCTCTTCGGCTTTTGAGTCTGGGGACGCTGGAGGAGAGCCACGCCATGCCTGCGGAGCTGAATCCAAACCGGCGATTATACAGGGCGCTTTCCATTTCCTAATTCGCAGGAGGCGAGGAAGGGTTTCCTAGGCATGGGAATCGGGGTGTACACATGTCTGGCAGTGAAATTGACCTGAGTGCTCGGAGAGCACGTCGGAGACAGTGAGCCTGGGAATGGCGGGTTGAGGAGCTTGGCCTCTATTCTGATGGTGTTGGGGGCCACAGACGGTTTAGAGTAAAACAGGAGACCCCTGACTCGGGTGCTGACAGGCTCCCCTGTGGATGCAGAGTAGAAAATTGATGTGGGGTAAGGGTGGAGGCAGGGAGACTGAGGAGCCTAAGTAACGTCATTTTGAGATTAAGGCCTCCATTACGAGCAACCTCGGGCTGCACGAGCAACCTCGGGCTGCACGTATCCCCAGTTCCAAGAAAAGCCTCTGATTGCTCAAGGCTGAAGCCACCCTCGGACCGCCCTCAGATCAGCCAATCAAAAGAAATGTGTAACATTCCTGTGGTCTGAGTCAAGGCTGGGAACTGCAGATAGTTACTTTGTACAAACTAGCCAATCACTCACGCTTGCCTAAACCCCAGTAGGCCCTTTGAGCTCACCTCATAACTGGTCATTTTCAAAGGATTCTCAAAGGTCATGATTGGGTCCCGCCAAAAGTAGCAGACACCTCACAGATACTGAATGGTCAAAACTGTTACCATGGGTGCTGTACAATTATGATTGGTGCTTATGTGATGATGCTATACGCACAACGTGTGCACCGTAACACCCCCGTCCCTTACCCCATAAAAACCCTGCTTGCTATTGTTCAGGGTTTCATGCTGCTGCCACTGAGCCAGCTGGCGGGTGAGCCCCTGCTCAAGCTTGTAATAAAAAATCTTATGTACTTGCATCGGTGTCAGCTCCTTAGTGGTCTCCGGGACTTGCGATTTGGGCACAAGACCAAGGAGTCCGCTATTGCAGCAGTTTGGATGAGTAGTGCAGGTGGCTGGAGGTAGACATGATTATTGGATTCTAGATCTATCTTTTAAGTCAGGCTGACCAGATTTTCTGATGTGGAAGGTGAGAAAGAGAAGGGACAGTTTCTGGCTTCAGCAGTTGGGAGGATGGATTGCCATCAACTGAGATGGGGAGGTTGGGTGTAGAAGGAATATTCGATATAAAAGCAGAAGTGAGGCTTTGGCCCTTACGAGTTCTGATGTTCTAGAGACCTCTGAATGGAGTTGAGTGGGCGCTAGACCCCAGCTGCGGTGTTTTGGTGAGGTACAGTTAAGGTTATGAGAGACTGAATACACAAGAGGACAAAGGCCAGACCATATATAAAAATGGGATTCTGACCCACAACCTGCAGGGACCTGCCCAGGAAACCAACCTCTTTATCTACAATAAACAACTCAGGAAGCAGCCTGCTTAAATTAGACTTCAGGAAGCCAGATCGCTATCTCTAGTGACAATCCAGTAACAATAATTTCTGTAACAACTGCCTCCAAATGACCAGGGATTGATTTTTTTTTTAATTTTTAATTTTTTTTTTTTTTCTGAGAGTGAGCAGGAGAGAGACAGCGTGAGCAGGGGAGGGTCAGAGAGAGAGGGAGACACAGAATCTGAAATAGGCTCCAGGCTCTGAGCTGGCCGTCAGCACAGAGCCTGACGCAGGGCTCGAACCCTCGAACCGCGAGATCATGACCTGAGCTGAAGTCGGACACTTAACTGACTGAGCCACCCAGGCGCCCCTTCCAGGGCTTGATTAATAACTGACAGCTTCTCTAATTTTTGTTCCTGCTTCCACCTTGGGACCAAGGAGAGAAAGCCAAATACGTACCCCTAACCCATCACTAGGATGCCCCACTTCTAGTTAGCCTGCCTACACCTTCCCTGTGCCCACAGCCCCCAATCAGGGCACATCTGAAGCCTTCCCCTTAACTCTGTAAAGCTTTCCCACACCTCTACCTGCCTTCAAGTCTGCCAAACATAAGTGATGGTGGATCTCTCCCTTGCTCAGTATAAATAGCCTTTGCTTTTCTTATTTGGTTGGTTTTTGTTTATTTCCACAGTGAAAACATCTAAAATGTGGCATCTGGTATGTGGACGAGGGTGTGCTTATATGACCAGTTCAGGAGGGTGAATGAACCTTCAGGTCATGGTGGCAGTGACATTAGAGAGAAAGAAAGTGGGACCTGAGAACTGAGAACAGGGTTTCTTGCTGGCGCACTATGGTTGGCTTGTTTGGCATCATAAAGACAGACATGGGGACAGCTGGGTGGCTCAGCCAGTTGAGCATACGACTTTGGCTCAGGCCATGATCTCGTGATTCGTGAGCCCCACATGGAGCTTGCTGCTGTCAGCCTGTCAGCGCACAGCCTGCCTGGGATCCTCTGTCCCCCTGTCTCTCCCCCTCCCCGACTTGCACTCTCCCAAAANGAACACTCTAGTCTCATTAAACATCAGAGAGTTCACACCGGGGAAAGCCCCTATGTGTGCAGCGAATGTGGGAAATTCTTTAGCAAAAGCTCCAACCTCATTGAACATAAGAGAGTTCACACTGGAGAGAAGCCTTATGAGTGCAGCGAATGTGGGAAATTCTTCAGCCAGCACTCCAGCCTCACTCATCATAAGAGGGTTCATACTGGCAGAAGTCCTCATGAATGCAGCGAGTGTGGGAAATCTTTCAGCTGCAACTCCAGACTCATTAAACATTGGAGGGTTCACACTGGAGAAAGACCTTATAAGTGCAGTGAATGTGGGAAATTATTCAGCCACATTGCCAGTCTTATCCAACATCAGATAGTCCACACTGGTGAACGGCCATACGGGTGCACCGAATGTGGGAAAGCCTTCAGCCGAAGCTTTGACCTCATGAAGCATCAAAGAGTTCACACTGGGGAACGGCCTTATGAGTGCAGCGAATGTGGGAAATTGTTTAGCCAGAGCTCCAGCCTCAGTAGCCATAGGAGACTTCACACTGGCGAACGGCCTTATCAGTGCCCCGAATGTGGGAAATTCTTTAACCAAAGCTCCAGCCTCAATAACCATCGGAGACTTCACACCGGTGAGAGGCCTTATGAGTGCCTTGAATGTGGGAAAACCTTCAAGCAAAGGTCTACTCTGACGCAGCACCAGGAGGTTCACAAACCATACAGGCAGTATAAGTGCAGTGAATGTGGAAAAGCCTTCAGCCAGAGGTCTTCCCTTTTCCAGCATCAGAAAATTCACATTAGAGAAAGGAATGCAGAGAATGTGCTTCCACCTCCAGCACAGCCATGTGCAGTGGAGATAAGCTATGAGGGCAGAGGCTGAACCTTGTTCATCCCAATGTTCACACTGGGCAGATTCCCTGTGAATGCTAGTTATGTTGGAAGGTTTCTGGAACAAAGTTGCATTTTCTCACCATGGACTTTACCAGACTTTTTCACTGTGAGTATTTGTAGTAGAAGCCATTTCAGCTCTCTCCATTGACCGGTCTCCAAGAGTGTGTCTCAACCAGTCCCTGTGTTTGGACCTCTTCTTGTTCCAAGAGGGAATCCTGAGTAGCCTGAGGCCAAAGAAAGATGTCATTCCCTCCCTCTGTGACTAGTGTAGCTATGGACATGACCCATCTTTGACCAGGAAGACCTGAGCAGGGTTCTGCTGGCAGCTTGCAGAAGGTTTCCCTGTTTTCAAGGACATGGTTCATCTCCGTGATGCTCATGATGGATTTATCCAGACTTCACATTACCCATCCCAACAACTACCTAGTTTTCATTGCCTTATTGATAAAGCCACGTTTAATCTAATGTGTTTTGATCACTGTGAAGTGGGTTGAGAACACAGTTAAGGTCTTCCAAACTAAAAGGGTTTCCAAACATATTGCCTCAGAGGGGACAGCAGGTTGGTGGAGAACAGCTCTCAGTCCGGATTTGGCCTCCTTTATAAGTTGCAATGCAAGGCCTCCTGGGGAACATGGTAGGACTTTGTGGGACAAATGTGATCTGAATGACATGAAGTTTTGGAACCAGAGATTACCCTGAGGGTGGGGCAGGTGTGATAGCCTCCACTGCATCTGAGAGCTGCATGAATAGGGCCCCATGTTTCCAGAGGATGCCTCACTTTCCCTAGTACTGTTGAGCAGACACTGTTTACTGGGCACCTGCCAAGGAGCCATATGCCTTGAAGTCTAGCATCTGGTATACTGGTGTCCTAACTCTTACTGGACCCAGTTGAGACCACAATTTGTATGGGAGCACTGGAGGGGTGATAGTAGAGTCGGTGAGACTGTAGCAAACTAGAGAGAATGTACCTGTTCTAAAAGTGCATCCACAGATGTTCTCTTGAATGTGGCTGTGGAGGATTCAGCCTTTGTAGAAATTCTCAGGACCTCCAGACCTCTGTACTATGACATAGGCCACCCGCAGAGCCAAAATCTAAAGGTTTTGTGGGTACTAAGGCACTCTGCACCATTCATGCCACAGCCATTGCTGCATTGGCAAGAAAACGGAGGCTGAGAGAAGGTAGATCTTGTACTCCAGGGATGTAGCATTTGTGACATAGCCAGCCGTTTTTGCTGCTAAGGTGAGAGAGACTGAGTCAGAGTCAATACAAAGTTGCTAAATCTTCTAATTTTGTAAAATGAATGAGAGATCAGATTTTTATGTGCAACAATTTCTTTAAATGCTTTATTGAGACATAATTGTCATATAACAGTTTATATATTTGATGTGCACAATTTCATCAGTTTTTCAGTATGTGTACACTCAGGGAACCAACACCATAATCATGATAATAAACCTATCTATCACCCACAAAGCTACCTCATGCCCTTTACTATCCCTCCTTGCCTTCCCAGAAAACCATAAATGTACCCTTTCTTTCTTTCAACATAGATTTGTTGGCCTTTCTTAGAATTTTATACAAACTTGAATCATAAAGTATTTATATGCTATATTTGGTCTGTTTTCCTTCACAGCATAATTATCTTGAGAATTATCCATGCTGTGTGTATGAGTAGTTCATTCCTTTTGCTACTGAGTAGTGTTTATTGAATGAATCCATCATAATTTTTCACACGTTATTTTTCTAATTAAAAAATATCTGGTAAAATACACATAAAATTTACAATCGTAACTATCTTTAAGTGCACAGTTCAGGGGTATTAAGAACATATTGTTCTTAATCACCACCTTTCACATCCTGAGCTCTTTTCATGTTGTAAAACTGAAAGTCTGTACCCATTAAACAGTAATGCCAATGTTCCCCCTCCCCTGAGCCCCTGGATACCTCCATTCTACTTTCTGTCTCTGTGAAATATATTCCAGATGCCTCATATAAATGAAGTCATGCAGCATTTGTCTATTTGTGACTGGCTTATTTCACTTAGCATAATGTCCTCAAGGTTTATCCATGTTTTATAGAACATGTCAGAATTTCCTTTCTTTTTAAGGCTGTATAATATGCCATTGAATTTCTATGTCATAGTTTGCTTATTAATTAATCTTTCAATGGATATTTGGTTTACTTCCACCTTTTGGCCATTGTGAATTATGCAGCTATGAACAAAGGTGTACAAATACCTCTTTGAGACCTTGCTTTCTATTCTTTTGGATATATATAACCTGAAGTGGAATTACTAGATCATATGGCAATTATATTTTTTATTTATTTTTATTTTTTTAATGTTTTATTTATTTCTGAGAGAGAAAGAGCATGAGCAGGGGAGGGTTAGACAGAGAGGGAGATACAGAATCTGAAACAGGGTCCAGGCTCTGAGTTGGCGGTCAGCACAGAGCCCGAAGTGGGGCTCGAACCCACGAACCATGAGATCATGACCTGAGCTGAAGTCGGATGCTTAACCGACTGAGCCACCCACGTGCCCCTATATTTTTTTATTTTTTTTAGGAGCCTCCATATTGTTTTCCACAGTTGCTCTAACATTTTACATTCCTACCATCTGTATACATGGGTTCTAATTTTTCCACATCCTCACCAACACTTTTTTCTTAAAAATATATTTTTACAAAATTTCTGAATAGTATCTATCTTGATAGATATGAAGTGGTTTCATGTTTTTATCATGAAAGAGTGCTGGATTTTGTCAAATGCTTTTTTGTATCAATTGAGAGGGTCATGTGTTCTTTCCTTTATTCTGTTAATGTGGTGTATTACACTGACTGCTTTTCATATGAACTATCCTTGCATTCCAGGAATAAATCCCACTCAGAGTTGGTGTATAATCCTTTCAGTATGCTGTTAAGCTCTGTTTGCTAGTATTTTGTTAATGATGTTTACATCAGTGTTCATAAGGGATATTGGTCTGTACATTTCTTGTATTATTTTCTGGCTTTGACATGAGGGAAAATAAATTAGGAATTGTTCTCTCTTCAAGTTTTTGAAAATTTTTAACAAAGATCATTGCTATATCTTTAATGTTTAAAATTCACCAATAAACTTATTGGGTCAGTGGTTGATTTGTTGTGGGGAGGTTTTTGTTCATTCCTTTTACTTACTACTTATAAGTTTATTCAGATATTCTCTTCATGATTCAGTGCTGATAGGATTTGTGTTTTTAGGGATTAGTCTATTTTATCTCAATTCCATTTTGTGTGTGTGTGTGCGTGTATTTGTGTATATTTGTGTATACTTGTTCATAGTACTCTTGTAATCCTTTTTATTTTTGTAAAAGTGGTAGTAATCTCCCCACTTTTATTTCTGATTTTAGTAATTTGAGTCGTTTCTCTTTTCTAGTCACTCTAGCTAAAGGTTTGTCAGTTTTGTTAATCTTTTTGAAGAACCATCTTCTGGTTTTGTTGATTTTTCCCTATTATATTTCTATTCTCTCTCTTTAATCTCTAATCTTTGTTATTTTTTTCTTTAGTCTAGTTCTTAGTTTAGTTTGTTCTTTCCACTTTCTTTAAATTGTAAAGTTAGATTGTCGATTTGAGATCTTTCTTTTTATAATGTAAGCTTCCTTTGTACTCCTTTTGCCACATCTCATAAGTTTTGGTATGTTGTGTTTTTGTTTTCTTTCATCTCTGAGTATTTTCTCTAAGATTGCTTGTGATTTCTCCTTTGTTCCATTGATTAAGTGTGTGCTTTTAATTTCCACAAATTTATGGATTTTCTAGTTTGCCTCTTATCAATTTCTAACTTCATCCTGTTGAGGTTGGAGAAAAAACTGCATAATATCTATCTTTTAAAATCTAATGAGCCTTAATTTGTGGCCTAACATGGAAATATCCCATGTGTACTTGAGAACAGTGTGTTTTCTGTTGTTGTTGGTTAGAGTATTATGTAAATTTCCATTAGATCTGATTGGTTTATTGTGTTGTTCAAGACCTTTATTTCCTTATTGACTTTTTATTATTGAAAGTGAGGTACTGAAGTCTCCAACTGTTGTAAAACTTCATTTCTTCCTATCAGTTTTTGCTTTATATGTTTTCTTGGTCTGTTATTAGTTTCACACATGTTTATGATTCTACTGTCTTGGTGTATAGAACCTTTTAATTACAATATAAAAATGTCTAAATTTGTCTCAATGCTTTTTTTAAAGTCTATTTTATCCGATATTAATATAGCCACCCTTAGTCTAATTGCTTATTGTTTGGATGGAATATGTTTTTCCATCCTTTCACTTTCAACCTACTTGTGTCTTTGGCTGTAAAGTTGGTTTCTGTGGACAGAATATAGTTGGAATTTTAAAATTATTTTTTAATGTTCACTTTTAAGAGAGAGAGACAGAGACAGAAAGCGAGGAGGGGCAGAGAGCCTGATGTGGGGCTCTAACTCATGAACTGTGACATCATGACCTGAGCCACCCAGGCGCCCCTAGTTGGATCATTTTTAAATATCCATTCTGTCAATCTCTGTATTTTGATTGGAGAGTTTAATACACTTACACTTAAAGTAACTACTTATAAGGAGGGACTTAGTTCTGTCATTTTGCTATGTGTTTTCTATATGGATTTTTGGTCCCCATTTCCTATATTACTGTCTTCTTTTGATTTTGATTGTTTTAATGTAAAATGTGTTAAGTCCCTTCTCATTTCCTTTTCTGTATATTCTATAGCTATTTTCTTTGTGGTTACAAGGAGATTATGTTGAACATCCTAAATCTATTAACACTCAAATCTGAATTTATATTAGCCTAATTTCAATAACATACAAAAACTCTGCTCCTATGCACTTCTCTCTCCAATCCTTTCAGTTATTGATATCACAGAATTACATCTTTATACATTTCAGGTCCAAAATATATGATAATAATGGCTTTTAAAGAATGCATTCACTTTTTAAATCATGTAGAAATTAAAAAATGAAGTTATAAACCAAAGTTACAATAATAGTTTTTAAAATTGCCCATGTATTTACCTTTACAAGTGATTTTTATTCCTTCCTATGGCTTATAGTTAGTCCAATGTCCTTTGATTACAAGGGGAACGACTTCCTTTACTACTTTGTGCTGGGCAGGTCTAGTGATAATAAACTTCTTTGGATTTCATTTATCTGGAAATTAAATTCTCCCTTATTTTTGAAAGACAGTTTTGGCAGATACATGATTCTTGTTTACCATTTTTCTTTTCTTTCAGCACTTTGAACGTACCAGCCAAGCCCAGTTTTCTGGCTTCTAAGGATTCTCTTTCTATTTTTTTTTTTAATGTTTTAAAAAGTTTTTATTTATTTATTTTGAGAGAGAGTGAGGAGAGGAGGGGCAGAGAGAGAGCGGGAAAGAGAGAATCCCAAGCAGGCCCTGCACTGACAGTGCAGAGCCCGACACAGGGCTTGAACTCACAAACCCTGAGATCATGACCTGAGCCGAAA
>NW_027531900.1:0-1854 GCF_008692635.1 Crocuta crocuta
TCAGGATTGTCATTGTTTTAGTAAAGCATAGAGAGGCTGAGCTTTAAGAGAGAAGTGTGGAATCCAGTTTCAACAGTAGATAGCCAGTCCAAGAAGGCCTGGTAGTTGGCTCTTAGTTTCAGGTTGTGAGAAATTGAGGATGCCTTGATCTGCCTGGATTTAGATGTGGGCCTTGTTCGGAGTATAGGTGAGCTTCATACCTAACCTGAATTTGAGCAAACTGCAGTTTCCCTTTGAGACTTTTTGGGCCTTTTAAAACCAAGAGTTTTCACAGGTGGCTGCTGTCTTCGTGTGAAGAAGCATGAGGAGGAGAGTAGAGAAGCCAATTACCTGCACATTGTAACAAAGTAGAGCCTGAAGAACACTCTCCATCATCCAAATCAGCCTTTAAGGTTTGTGGGACATATGAAGCCCTCTGTGAAACCCAGCGAGGTTACATCCAGGTGTATGGTCATTCTCTGCAAGTGAAGGCCAAAGGAGACTGGCTCTTCTTATCAACTGGAATGCTAAAATCTACACCACATAGGTCAAGTACAGTGAAAACTTTGGTTTCAGTGACAGTGGATGTTGATAGAGGTATGAGGTTTGGGAAGAAGAGAATATTGAGGGATAACAGTGCTATTTATAGCTTGGAGGTCCAGGACGAATTACTATCCTCAGGACTTGGGTTTTCTCACAGGTATAATAGAGGTGTCACCTTGACTGCTGCAGGGGATCATGAGGCCATGAGTCTTGTAACCCTCTATTATGGTATTGATGCCCTGAAGGCCTTCTTAATTTATAGGGTATTGATTAATTATAGGGAGAAGTTTTGCAGGATTGACTTGAATCTTGATGAGAGTTACACTGTGATTCTGCCAAGATCAGTTGAGAAGATTTTGCCCGTAAAGTGGATGGTAGCTGATCCAGTAGGAAGAAATGATCTGTGCCTCCAGACTCCGCTATAGTGCCAGCAGAGACACGGCATAGAAAAGGTGCCAAAGGATCATTTCTTTCCCCTCTGCTGTTTTGGTTACTGTGTCAAATTCTAGAATTATTTTTCCCTTTTGGGCAAAAGAAATTCCACCATGGGAGTGTTCTAAGAAATGTCGGTCTGGTTAATAAATAGGGACTGAAGATCTAAGGAGAATAGGGTTTGCGTCTCTCAAAGCGCCTGGATCCAAGGGAATGGGTTCAGAGATAGGAACCTGTTGAAATGTAATAGGTCCCCACTAAAGGCATTGTGTTTGTCTCCGCGGCTGGGGCTGCCTTTTAGCACTGGGGTTATTTAGTTCCAGCGTCAGTAACGACAGATGCATATTCATTCCCAATCTGGAGAGTAGTTTCTCCAAACAGATTAAGAGGGAGGTTTGAGAAGTGCTCAGAAGTTCCTTGGAATCCCATCATTGGCAATTGGGAAGACATTGAAAAGGTGGCAAGGGGGCTGAAGGGCCTTGAAGCTCTTAAGTTTATAACCATCTTTTTTCCCAATGTCCTAGTTCTTGCAGTAACAGCAGGAAATAGGCTTCTAGGTGTTATTTTTTTGGGGGGGAGGGAAGCTTTATTTGCTGGAGTTGAGCATTAACAATTTAACAGTATTTCCACTAGATGAGTCATCTAGGGTTTGAGCAAAGTGGTTTTCCAGGTGAATTAAGCCTGGAGTGGACATATTTTCCCATTCCATCTTGTTCCTTTTAACTAAAAAGGAAAGATCCCAGACTAGCACATTAATAAACATAGATCGAAAGAAGGAGCAGAGTTTTCATTAAAAACACTTTGGAGTCAAAAGTGTTAATCATGAACAGATTGATGAGGGTTTTTTTTTTTTTTTTTTTTTTTTTTTTATGAATTTTTTTTCTAAAATAAGGTTTTGAA
>NW_027531900.1:2011-26117 GCF_008692635.1 Crocuta crocuta
TTTTTTTTTTTTTTTTTTTGTATATGACTGAATTTTGTTTCCAACATCAGGCTTAGGAAAAGCCATTAAAATGCTCAGTGGAGGGGCATTTGGGTGGCTCAGTCGGTTAAGTGTCCAGCTCTTGATATTAGTTCAGGTCACGATCTCACGGTTTGTGGGATCAAGCCCCACTTTGAGCTCTGTGCTGATAGCACAGAGCCTGCTTGGGATTCTCTCTCTCCCTCTCTCTTCCCCTCCTCCAGTCAATCTCTATCTCTCTCAAAAAATTTTAAATAAACAGTAATTTAAAAAAATCACTCGGTAGAGAATTCCAGCAAAGTTTTGAGGATCTAGCAAAAAGTTAGCAGTCTGTTTCTCTAAATCTTTTTTTTTTGTTTGTTTTCCTTCCTGGGCTTGTCTGGTATTTATTTTTCTCTACCTATATATCAATGTAGCATGACATTCTCAGTGTTGGGGGTAGTACAGGGAGGGAAGGAATTTCTTTTTTTTTTATTTTACATCCAAGTTAGCTAGCATACAGTGCAGTAATGATTTCAGAAATAGAGTCCAGGTATCCACCCCCTACATATAACACCCAGTGCTCATCCCAACACGTGTCCTGCTCAACGCTCCTTGCCCATTTAGCCCATCTCCCCACCCACAACCCCTTCAACAACCTTCAATTTCTTCTCTCTGTTTTAAGAGTCTCTTATGGTTTGTCCTTCTCACTCTTCTTATATGCTTTTTGCTTCCCTTCCCTTTTGTTCATCTGTTTCGTATCTTAAATTCCACATAAGAGTGAAGACATATATTTGTCTTTTTCTAATTGACTAACTTTACTTAGTATACTACACTCTAGTTCTATCCAAATTGTTGAAAATGGTAAATTTTCATTCTTTTTGATCACCAAGTAATATTCAATTGTGTATATATACCACATCTTTTTTTAAATTTATTTTTGAGAGAGAGAGAGAGAGCAAGCGAGCAGGTGAGGGTCAGGGAAGAGGAAATACAGAATCCAAAGACAGGCTCCAGGCTCTAAGCTAGCTGTCAGCACAGAGCCCGACGCAGGGCTCGAATCCACGAACTGTGAGATCATGACCCGAGCCGAAGTCGGGCACTTCACCAGTTGAGCTACCCAGGCGCCCCATATATAACACATCTTTATCCATTCATCAGCTGATGGACTTTTGGGCTCTTTACATACCTTAGCTATTGTTGATGCATGTGCACCTTGAAAACAGGACACCTGTATCCTTTCAATAAATACCTAGTAGTGGAATTTCTGGGTCATAGCGTAGTTCTACTTTTAATTTGTTGAGGAACCTCCATGCTGTTTTCCAGAGTGGCTACACCGATTTGCATTCCCATGAGCAGTACAAAAGGGTTCCATTTTCTCTGCATCATCCCCAACATTTTTATTGCCTGAGTTAATGTTAGCCATTCTGCCAGGTGTGAGGGAGTATTTCATTGTGGTTTTGATTTGTATTTCACTGATGATGAGTGATGTTGAGCATTTTTTTCATGTGTCTGTTATTCATCTACATGTCTTCTTTGGAAAAATGCCTTTTCATGTCTTTGGCCCCTTTCTTCATTGGATTGATTGTTATTTGGGTATTAGGTTTAATAAGTTCTTTTTTTTTTCACCTCTAAATATTTATTTATTATTTATTTGTTTGTTTTTGGTTCTGTACCATGGTTTTCTTTTTTTTTTTAATAGTTTATTGTCATGTTGGTTTCTATATAACACCCAGTGCTCATCCCCAAGAGTGGCCTCCTGCATGCCCATCCCTCCCCACCTCTCCCCCACCCCATCTGCCCTCAGTTTGTTCTTGGCATTCAAGATAAGTTCTTTATAGATGTTGGATACTAACTTTTTATCTGATATGTCATTTGCAAATATCTTCTCCCATTCATCAGTTTCCTTTTTTCTCAATGCATGCTACACCTGATGTGCTCTAACTGTGTATGAATTCAGCAAATAGCCAACTCCATGTAAGATTTCAGAAGAGCTTCCAGAGAATGAAAGAGGCATATCTTAGCACAAAGTTTTGGTCTTCCTTCCTACTTCCCTCCCTTCCCACCTCCCTCCCTTCCTTCCTTCTCTCCCTTCCTCCCCCATCGCTTCCCTTCCTCACTCCAACTTGCCTGCCTGCCTTCCTTCCTGTTTATTTCAGGATTTAAAAATAATCCTAGTTCTAAACTTCATTGTGGATACTGGCTTTTTAAAAAGTGAGGTAAATAATGATTTAGTGCATTTTTAAATGTATTATCAATGGTCAAAACTGAATAGGTCGAATGTTCATTTAATGTAAACAAGATTTTTGGTTCAAAACAAAGCTATTTACATTGTGCTCTTTAACAGAAATTGTGAAGTGCCATTACTTAAATAGGAAATTCTAATTTTTTAAATTTTTTAATCCTGTGAATTAATTATGCAAAATAAATTATTGTGATTTCATTGGATAAGTATTTTGGTATTTATCAGGAACTATAGGTTTTTACTAATAATATGTTTTGACAGCAAACTTAATTTTCTTTTTTCTCCTCTTAGAGAGAGCCTGAGAATATCAAGGTAAGAATTTAAGCTTTAGTTTTCTTGGCAATATTTTCTGAGTATAGATGTTTTATGCAGCTTTTTAATGTTTATTTTGAGGGAGAGAGACAGATTGCAAGTGGGGGAGGGACAGAGAGAGAGAGGGAGACACAGAGTCCAAAGTGGGCTACAGGCTCCCAGCTGTCACGACAGAGCCCAAAAGGAGGGTAGAACCCACAAACTGTGAGATCATGACCTGAGCCAAACTCGGACATTCAACCAGCTGAGCCACCCAGGTGCCTCTTGATGTGCATTTTAATTCAACTAAGGATAACTATGGTGACCTCTGAGGTCTAATTGACTGGTTAACTCTTCAAATCTTTCTCTTCCCTGTTTGGAGCCTAAGTTACAATGTGGAGGGAGATGCCATCTCTGAAGAGAAGAGGTCAGGAGGAGAACCACATCGCCAGAGTAGAGGGAATGAAATGAGTGTAATTTTACACAGAAATGTTTAGAAACAAGTGATGATATGAGCCTGAGGTTTGGAGTGAGTACTTTGCCATGACCTGGCTCCTGGTGAAATGTGAAGATGAGAAAACACTCTTTGAGTCTGTCAAGAAGGATAAGCTTAGAGGAGAAGCCAGTTCTGGCCAGGCAGGATGTGTGTGACAACAGAAANTTCTCTTCCCTGTTTGGAGCCTAAGTTACAATGTGGAGGGAGATGCCATCTCTGAAGAGAAGAGGTCAGGAGGAGAACCACATCGCCAGAGTAGAGGGAATGAAATGAGTGTAATTTTACACAGAAATGTTTAGAAACAAGTGATGATATGAGCCTGAGGTTTGGAGTGAGTACTTTGCCATGACCTGGCTCCTGGTGAAATGTGAAGATGAGAAAACACTCTTTGAGTCTGTCAAGAAGGATAAGCTTAGAGGAGAAGCCAGTTCTGGCCAGGCAGGATGTGTGTGTCACAAGAAAGGTTGAAACCATGGTTTTGAGTCTTAAGTGGAGGGAGCTGTTCATGCCAGAGGAGAATGAGTGGAAACGAACTTGTTGCAAACGGGAGTGACGTATTCTGCAGGCGCCCCATAAACTGTAATGATTCTGTGGTGCTGTCTACTGAGAGCCAGGTGGCTGCCTGACATGTAGGAAGCCTTCAAAGGCTGGTGTTCATGACTGTGAGTGCAGCAGGGGTGGCGGTGAGAAGAGGGAACTCAGGGCATAAGAGCTCTCACACTGGGCCAACAGAAGAGAAGTTTGCACTTTGTGGTCAGATGAGAGAATAAATGCCTGTTAGAGGAATCTGTTCTTGAGCTTCCATGCGTTATCCACCAGTAATTGAGTGCTTCGTGTGTGTTGAATAATATTCTCATAAGGTTGGAGGTAACATTCTCATGTTGGGATGAAAAAATGTTTGTCTTCTAGGAACTGCCATTAATCCAATCCTCCAGCAACTACATGTAAAGCTGAGATTGCACCCAAGTGTGTTAGAGTCCAAAGACCTTGTCCTCCAAGACACCCCAGCTAGGGTTCATGGAAGACAATCTGTGAGCAGCAGGAAGTCATCCAAGGCCTTTGGGTAGTCAGTCAGCAGTTTGAGCTTTCCTTATGTGGAATTCCAAATAGCACCTTATGTGGAATTCCTTATGGGGAATTCCAAATAGCACCACTTTTAAGTGGCTCAAACCAAGACTAAATGATGGTTTTGTTAGCTTTTTGTTTGTTTATTTGCAGGGACCTACTTGTGTACTTTAATAATTGGAGGAGAGAAATGTAAGTTGATAGGATTCGATTTTTCTGTTTCATCTCTGGTGCTGACATAAGTATTTAAAGTGACTGAATTTTCCAAGAAGGATGCTTCCAGATGGGAGAGAAATTAGAAGGTATTTTATTGGGTTTCTCCATTGTAGACAGTATTTTAAATATTACTCCCATTAAAATAAGGTTTTCTTAATCGTGCTAAAACTTGATTTCCTCAGGCACAATGGGAAAGCTAAAATGTTAGTTACAGCCAACTGTCAGATCATGTCTGTGCTGCTAATACACTGGGATTATTTGAGGTCACTGGTTTGGTAACAACCTTAGAAAAAGTTTTATCTCCTCTTAGTTTACAGTGAATAACTGAGAAGATCAATACTCTTATTTTTTTAATGTTTACTTTTGAGAGAGAGAGAGAACAGGGGAGGAGCAATAAGAGAGGGAGACACAGAATATGAATCAGGCTCCAGGCTGTGAGCTGTCAGCAGAGAGCTCAATGCAGGGCTTGAACTCACAAACTGTGAGATCATGACCTGAGTTGAAGTTGGTCGCTTCACTGACTGAGCCACCCAGGCACCTCTACACTTTTAAGAATGAAAACAGAGAAATTTACATGTTGAAGAAATATCCATTTGGGAATAGAAGGTACCATTGCCCTTTCAGATATTTTTTTGTGAGTTTTTTCTCATCTAATCAAAAGTTACTTTTTTCTTTGCTCTGAATAAAGCTGAACTGTGGGTTCCCTATAGAAGGTGGTACTTTGGACTTTCCTTCTCTTTGTAAGGCAATGCCTGTCTAGTTTATTGTCTAGTTAACTTTAGTTTAATGACCTCTTAAAATTGGATTTGTAGGAGCCCCTGGGTGGCTCAGTTGGCTAAGCATTCAACTCTGGATTTTGGCTCAGGTCATGGTCTCACAGTTCATGCGGTCGAACCCCACATCGTATGCTCTCTGCTGACAGGTCAGAGCCTGGAGCCTGCTTCAGATTCTGTGTCTCCCTCTCTCACTGCCTCTCATGTTCTGTCTCTCTCTCAAAAATACATGAAATTAAAAAAAAGAAGTTTCCATAACACACTGTAGGTCATAACTGCAATGTTACATGAGCAGAGCTGTTCTGCTTAGAACCCACTTACAGTCTGTAACTCAGCTTTACTTCCTCAGAAACGATGAGGTTAATAAACTTACTTGAGAACGACATTAGAAAATCTGCATATGAAAAAATATATATATATTCTGAAATTACATTACATCTGGGACTGATTGCAGCATCAGAGAGTTGGGCAATGCAAAGTTGGGGCAGGGGCCAACGTCCTGGGGCTCTGACTCAGCAGGCTCACCAGGCCCCAGCTCTGAAAGTTCGCCACTCTCTCAGGTGACAAAGACTGTAACAGAAGACAATTTGACATAGTGCAAACTATATTTGGAGTTAGCTGTGTTTCCCCAGTGACCAGGCTCATTATCCAGGGTTGGAAGCTTACCATCTAGCTAACATTTATGGATTATTCAACTGTATTTCCAGCCACTCTCAAAAAAAATCAAGGCAACCAGGTGTTCAGTGGAAAAAGTAGAGGAAAAAACCCCTTATGCTACCAAGACTCTCCTTTGTCCTAGGATATTGTGAATGAAGGGGAAGATTTTCTTCTCTCATTAGGCCTTGTGGAAACACTTGAGAGTCTAGACTCCCGAGGAAGACTACATGGTCCAAGATCTCCTTTAGCAGAAGATCCTGGGTCTAGTATGCAAATATGTAAAAAACTCACAGAGTAGAATGGAGCTGCCAGGGGCAGCCAAGTTGTGTGGGGGTACAGGAAGTGGGGAGAGTTGGTCAAAAAGTACAAACTACTAGTTATGACATGACTCAGATCTGGGGGTTTATTGTAGACACAGTGACTATGGTTATCAAGACTGCATTATATACTTGAAATTTGCCAAGAGAGTAAGTCTTAAATGCTTCACCACACACAAAACAATGGTAATTATGTGAGGTGATAGAAGTGTTAACTAACCCTATTGTGGTAATCATTTTGCAATATATACATAGATCAAACTGACGCAGGTTGGCTGGGTCCAATGACCCAGAAAGGATTCCACAGGACCTGCCAAGAGGGTCCTTGGTTTTGCACAGGGTATAGAAATAACATGTGAGCTAAGAAGAAGTAAGGGCAGTTTATTGAACAGAGAGAGAGTGCAGATACAAAAAGTCCAGGAGACTCAGAAAGAAGAGTGAGTCTCATCTTTGCATGGGTTCTGAGGTATTTATTGAGGATTGTGGTATGATACCGGTGTCTTCTCAGGCATTCAGGAACACAGCCCAGTGTTTAGGTGTCCTTCATAAGTCACTTAGGGCCTGGAGCCAGGGGTTTCAGTGAGTCAGTATTTTTGGCATGATGACCTCTCTTGGTCCCTCCTTAGATGTTGCCTATTGTGCTGGAAGACTCCATCAACTCTTTGATCTTCTCAAGGAGGACATACATTACCTGTACTATGAGTCATGTGTAAGGTGGGGGTACAGGTCCTAGCAAGAATAGAAGCAGGAAAAGAAGCAAAAACAACAACAACAACAATGTTTCATGGGGTCCCTTTAGTCTCCCTGTCTCAAAATCATTGTTATATACCTTGTATGATAGTGTATGCAATTATATCTTAATAAAGCTGGGAAAAATCATTTTTCAAGAATTGAAAAAAAAACAACTACAATTCAACAAGTAGACAAAGAACCCAATTAAAATGTGGGCAAGGATTTGAATAGACATATCTCTGAAGAAGATATACAAATACTCAACAATGTAAAAGAGTGTATGGGGGGAAAACAGTTTGGAGGTTTGTCAAAAAGCTAAACATAGAATTAGAAACCAGCAATCACACCCCTGGGTATATACCCTAAAGAACTGAAAGCAGAGTTCAAAAAAACCTTGTACAGAAATGTTCATAGCAGCACTATTAATGACATTCAAAAGGTGGAAAGAGCCCAACCTCCCATCACACGATGCACAAATAAATGTGGCATAGAAATACAATAAAATTATTTCATTTTTAAAAAGGAAGAAAATTCTGTTATGATACAGCATGAATGAAACGTGAAGACATTGTACTAAGTGAAATAAGCCATTCGTACACACACACATACAATACTACATAATTCCACCTTATAAGATTCCTACAGTAGTCAGGTTCATAGAGATGGAAAATAGAATGCTGGTCATCAGGGGCTGGTAGAGGGGTGGTGGTGAGGAGTCACTGAGGAGTGATTGCTTGCTAGGGGCCCAGTCTCTTTTGGTGGAATAAAAATGATGTGGAACTATGTGGAGGTGATGGTTGCACAACCTTGTGAATGTACTACATACTTTAAAATGGGTAATTTTGGGGTTCCTGGGTGGCTCAGTTAAGCATCTGACTTTGCCTGAGGTCATGATCTCATGGTTCATGGGTTTGAGCCCTGCATTGAGCGCTATGCTGGCAGCTCAGAACTTGGAGCCTGCTTTGGATTCTGTGTCTCCCACTCTCTCTCTGCCCCTCCCTCACTCGCACTCTTTCTTTCTCTCAAAAATAAGCATTAAAAATCTTAAATGTCTTAAAGGCAAAAATACTATAGTAATCTTCCACTTTGAGCATTTAAGTGGTCATGCCCCCCATCATTATTTTTGAGATTATGAAAGAATAGTAGAATACATAGCACCCTTACTTAATAGATGAGTACAGTGTGTCTTGCGGATATGAAGTAACTTGGTCAAAGTAACACTGTTTTTAGTGGCTGAACTTTTGAGAACTGGAAAATAATTGGAGCATTGTTGGAGCTTTACAATGGTGTTGTAGTCCAGTTTCGAGCAGCTAAGTCAATGTAAGGACTTCATAAATTCAACAGCAAAAATGTTCTAACAGGAAATGAGAGACAACTTTATTCAGCACTTTATTCTTTTTTTTTTTTTTGCAAAAGATTTAAAATAAGCATTAATAAGCCTGATTCACTAAGAGAACTGTGGAATACTTTCATAATTTCTTAAAGAATTGTAGTGAAAACAGAGTATCCCAAGATTTCCCAGGCTGTTAGCACAGTGCTACCACATGAACATGAATGCCATGATCTCACAGCTCTGAGCACCCTACCACCAGATGCGCCTGCTCACGCTGGCATTCCATGCTAGCCCACTGTGTTATCAGGCTTCTCCCTGGTGGTGATGCTTTTCACTGTGGTGCTCTCATCCCCTTTGAGCCCTGGATGCAAGGCCAGTGGTGGAGGTTCCGCTTTCTTGTTGCCTGACAGCTCCCAGATGAGATGAATGTTCCTCTTTTCCTCCAGGTCAAGGTGGGTCATCTGGGCCACAATCTTTCCAAAGCCTATTGAAACCATATTAATTCCACAGAGTGGTTTTGTTCGTTACTTATTCAATTTGACATATCCAATTTGTAAGATAATATTATGATCACGAACTCTGGAGTCATTCTAACTCAGTTTGAATCCTGGTACCACCACTCACTGGTAGTGTGGCCTTGAGTGCCATAACTAATCTCTCTACTTCTATTTTCCTGCATTCTTTTTTTCTAAATAAATTTTTGTTTGTTTATGTTGAGAGACAGTGTTTGTGCACAAGCAGAGGAAGGACAGAGAGAGAGGGAGAGAGAATTCCTGGCAGGCTCTGTGCCCTGTGTGGGGCGCAAACCCACAAAATACAAGACCATGACCTGAGCTGCTTAAGACCAAGACCACGACTCAGCTGCCTAACTGACTGAGTCACCCAGGTGCCCCTTTCCTGCATTTTAAATGCAGACAATGCCTGCAGGTTTCTCCTGATGCACTGAATGTGTATTAAAGGGTTAGTACAGGCCTGACAATCAGTTAACTTTCAGTAAATGTGCTATAATTCTGTATGTATGTTGACACTGGTATACAAATGCGAATAAGACATAGACTTGTCCTCAAAATACATCTAGTCCAGTTTATTTGGGTGAGTTGAGTTTATTTCAATTCAACTATTTGTCAACAGATAATAATAGAAAGTATTTTTCTCAAAAAGGCGAGAGTCTACAAAGAAATATAGAAATTACAAATAGTAAGTACAATAAAAAAGTAGTGTGCAGAAGGTAAAAGGCAACAGCCATAAAGAAAAGAGACTAGGGGCTGAGGAGGCAAGATGGCAGAAAAGTAGGGAGCTCCGTACATTTCACTCGCCCCCATCTCTCACACGGAGAAGGCCTGAAGCCATAGGAACGCTTACAGAATCCAGGAGTTTGGGAGGAAAAGGACACAGAGTCCGCTGAGATACCTTATAGCATGAGTGCAACAGGGAAGATAAAATCAGGCCAGGACCAAAGACACAGAGGGAAGGGGGAATCCCCCTTTGTGGGGAACCGTGGTGAGTCTGGGGGAGGGGTGGAAAAGTGGCTGAAACTGCTCAAGACGCTGTCCCTGTCACTGGGGAAGAGAAAAACCTCTGATCCGGACACAGAAGGATCTGGTTTTCTGCTGTCCAGCTGACCCTGGGTGGGGCGCACTCGTCCCAGGCGACCCCGGGAGAAACTGCTCCTCGCTCACCAACTTGACCTGGAGGGGACGTGAGTGGCGCCTGAAGCCGCGCTGTCGTGCTTCTGGCTCAGCTGGACCCCCAGCGGGGAGGCGAGAGGCTTGAAAACTGCTCTGAGGGACTTGCCCGAGAGTTTATATTTCGGGCGACGGGACCCAGAGGGACAAGGTTTCCTGTTGTCTAGCTGACCCTAGGCGGGACGCACCTGTCCCAGGCGGCCCTGGAGAAACTGCTCGCCAGCTCGACCTGGAGGGGACACGGGCAGCGGCTTCTGGCTCGATCCCTGGGGGGAAGACGAGAGGCTTGAAACTGCTCTGAGGGACTCGCCTGCGAGTTTATATTTCAGGCAATATCAATGGGGCCTGCGGACTGAGATCTGGAAATGAGGCCTGGCTTGGGATATAGAGCATGGCCCACCTTGGCTACATTCCAGGCACAGGGAGATCACACCCAAAAGAGTGAGTTGCAACGCTTGGTTTGAGAAGGGACTGGGGCACCACCACTTCTCTCCCCACAATCACCAAAGCAGGACCCCCGCAGGATGCACTGGACCAAACCACGCCCATCCCCGCTAGAGAGCCGCGGCGGCCGCCGCCGCCACCTCCTCCTCCTCCTCCGCCTCCTCCTCCTCTTTATTTTTTTACTAGAGCCGGGGCAAGACCTACATGGATGCACTGCCCTGAATAATTCTGGCCACTGGCTTGCTTAAACTGTCTCTTTAATCCATTCTCTAGACGTGAATTCTACACCTCCACCACTACCGTTTTATCTCTGTGTCTCTGGAGTAATCAGAGGGTATAGAGAGATGGCACTATATAGTCTCTCTGAGCAACATTACCATCATTTCTTTCACCTCCTCTCCAACCATAACCCCCTCATTCTCTCTCTGAATTAAGCCTCTTAGTCTTTCTGCCTGCTCATTTCATTTCCAATTTCGCTTCCTCCCCGCCCTATCATTTCTCTCTTTGTATATGCTCTTCCATCAGCACTGCATACACCCGGCTCTTTATTTGTAGCTGGGAATTCTCATTCTATGCTTTAGACTGTCCTTTGTGTATTGAGTTTTTTCTTTTTTTATTGTATTTTCTTCTTTTTTATGTATTTTTATTATTCATCTTCCCTCCTTCCTCTTTTTTTTTAATTTGTATGTGTCTCTTCCTTTTTTCTTGTTCTTTTTCCATTTTGCTTTGCATGTTTGTTGGATTTGTCTGTCCATTTATGTGTCTTTGTTCCCTGTGTGTTTGTCTGTCTGGGTTTTTTTTTTCCTTCCCCAGGGCTACCTCAAGAAACAAACCAAAGTACACACGGTGGAGAGTCCCAAATAAAATAACCAAGGTCTCAACAAGAGAGAACAAGAGACACCATTCAAAGAACACTTTCTGAATGGACAGGCTCTGGACAGTCAAAGAGCCTTCTTTGGTACAGCAGCACTCACAGGTGCAGAGTGCATAACAAGCTTTTAAAACTAACAAGAGATAGAAAGCTAACCAAAATGATGAAATGGAAGAACTCTCCTCCAAAGAAACTCCAGGAAAAATTGACAGCTAAAGAATTGCTCAAATATGCAAAATAATTGAAGAAGAATTTAGAACAATAGTCATAAAATTAATCGCTGGGCTTGAAAAAAGCATGGAAGACATCAGAGCAACTATTGCTACAAAGACTATGGAGCTTAAAAATAATTGTNCAGAAGAAAGCTGGAGTAGCTATACTTCTATCAGACAAGCTGGACTTTAAAATAAAGACAGTAACAAGGGATGAAGAAGAGCATTATATAATAATTACAGGTTCTATCCATCAGGAAGAGCTAACAATTACAAATGTCTACACACCAAATATGAGAGCACTTAAATACATAAAACAATCACACACAGAAACAATCTTATGGACACAAGGACACAAGGGTGGTTCAATGTACACAATAAACATGATACACCACATAAACAAAATGAAAGAAAAAACTCACCTCAAAATCCTCTAAACAGATACAGAGAAAACATTTGACAAAATGCAATATTGTTCATCACTAAAATGTAACAAAATAGGTATAGAAGGAGCCTAACTCAACACAATAAGGTCATATATGAAAGGCCCTCATTTAACATCATCACAAATGGGGAAAAATGAAAAACTTCCCATGTAAGATCTGGTACAAGGCAAGGATGCCCATTTAGCCACCTCTCTTTAATACTAGAGTCCTAGCCAGAGAAAGTCAACAAGAAAAAGAAATAAAAGACATCTAAATGGCAGATGAAGTTATCTTTGTTTGCAGATAACAGTTTAGACTTCGCAGAAAAATTAGTCAACTTGGGAACAGCAATGGAAGGTATATAAAATGAAACAGAATGAAAACAAAAACTGGAAAAGAAGGGGATGCCTTAGTGTGTTGCAGATTCACACAATAGGTTAATACGTAATTTGAGTCCCCAGAGGAGAAAGGACAGGGGCATAGAAACTGTTTGAAGAATTAATAGCCAAAAATTTACAAATTTTTACAATTGGATGAAATCTATAAACCCACAGACCCAAAAGCTCCAGAATCTCTAAGGACAAGAAACATGAGGAAAACTACACCAAAGAACATCATAATCAAATTGCTTAAAACTAGTTTAAAACATAAAATCTTAAAAAAAAACCTCCCAAAAGAGATTCATCACATACAGAAGAGCAAATATAAGAATGAGAACATATTGGGGCGCCAGGGTGGCTTAGTCGGTTATGCGTCCGACTTTCGCTCAGGTCATGATCTCGTGGTTCGTGGGTTCGAGGCCCACGTCGGGCTCTGTGCTGACTGCCAGCTCAGAGCCTGGAGCTTGTTTCGGTCTGTGACTCCCTCTCTCTCTGACCCTCCCCTACTCACGCTGTCTCTCTCTCTCTCTCCTAGAAATAAAAACATTAAAAAAAAAAGAATGAGAACATATTTTTCTCAGTAACAATGCAGGCTAGAGACAGCATTTTTAGAGCACTGAAAGAAGAAAACAATGGTTAGCCTCAACCTAGAATTCTATCATTATTTATTCTGTTCAAATTGTTCTATCTTTGGCGATTGGGAGCTCTTTCAGGTTTTCTCCTATGTCCTTTACAGAAATTACTTTTTAAAAATGTTTTATTTATTTTTGAGAGCAAGGAGACAGAGTGTGAGTGGGGGAGGGGCACAGGGAGAGGGAGACAAAGAATCTGAAGCAGCTCCAGGCTCTGAGCTGTCAGCACAGAGCCCGACGTGGGGTTCAAACTCACAGACCATGAGATCATGACCTGAGCCAAAGCCTGATGCTTAACCGACTAGGCCACCCAGGCGCCCCAGAAATTACTTCTTTTTTTTTTTTTTTAAAGAACTTTGTTATTTTCTGACACTACAAGATGTTCCAGATTCATCTTGTGCTTTCTCAGACCATCCCTAGAATCAGGTGTTTCTGATTCCTTTTATTAGAGACTAGTACTTAGAAAACAAATTTGGGGGTGCCTGGGTGGCTCAGTCGATTGAGCATCTGACTCTTGATTTTGGCTCAGGTCATGATCATGTTGGTGAGATCAAGCCTCACGTTGGGCTATGAGCTGACAGCGCAGAGCCTGCTTGAGATTCTCCCTTTCTTGACCCCAACCCTCCTCCTTCTCAAAATAAATAAAATTAAAAATTAAAAAAAAAAACAACAAGATTTGGGTGATGAGGGTACTTGTTGCTACTGAGGTGTCAATGCATCCAGGCCCTCTCGTGTATACACATACCTGTTTTTATATCTGTCAGCTGTCTGAAAGGATCACTTTAGTTGGTCCCCCTTTCATTCATGGAGAACTATCCTTAATCTTCTCAATTCCTTGCATTACAGAGCTATTCTATACAGCGAATTTGGTTAAAAGTCAAATGTAGTTTACCTTTTGAAAAAAAGTATGTTAGGCTGCCATGCATACACAGATGGTTCAGAATCAGATTGAGCAGGCAGATGATTCATAAGGAAGGATGGAATTTGAGTCAGGCGGGTAGACAAAGAGTGTACGCTGCAGTGTGTGTGAACTATGCGAAGGGGGAGGAACTTCCAGACTTGCCTGCTTGCCCTACTTCTCTCACATATTGACATGAAATACGTGTTGGTGCCATTTGATACAATCTCTATGCCTAAAGTGGGAATTATTGCTAATGTAGGTCAGCTCCTCCTCCTTGCCACTCCCTCATAATCAATTGTCAAATGTTACTTTATAGCCTTCCTAACCTCCTACCTCTACCCACACACACAAGCAGCCATCGTGTCCTCTTTACCCTCTATCTCAAGTCATTCTCCACCTGCTTACTCCCACTGCGTTAATTCACACCTTCTCATCTCTGGGTAATTTAGTGTCTATCTTTGGATTTAATTCCATCTACGCATGCACTCTTCAAACAAAATTCTGGCTCCAACAGGAAAAGATGTTCACTGCATCTCCTGCAAGAAATCAACTATGCCTGGGGCGCCTGGGTGGCTTAGTCGGTTGAGCGTCCGACTTTCGCTTAGGTCATGATCTCGCGGTTCGTGGGTTCGAGCCCCGCGTCGGGCTCTGTGCTGACTGCCAGCTCGGAGCCTGGAGCCTGTTTCAGAGTCTGTCACTCCCTCTCTCTCTGACCCTCCCCTGCTCACGCTGTCTCTCTCTCTCTCCTAGAAATAAATAAAACATTAAAAAAAAAAATTAAAAAAAAAAAAAAAGAAATCAACTATGCCTGCAACTCAGCTAGTAAGAAACTCATTGCCCTGAATTCTTGCTTTTCTTCAATGAACTTTCATTCAAAACAATGCCTCCCAACCTATACCATCTACTCCGTGAAATCACATTTCTCTGCTTCTGTTGGACTCGTCTTTGGTTTTGCTGTAGCTTGCATGTTCCAAATTGCAATTTCCTGCTATTCCCAAATAAACCATTTTGCTAGTAAAATAACTGACAGTTTTGTTTTTAGACTAATGTAATAAAATTCAAAGTTCCTAGTCTCTTTATCTTTTTAAAAAAAATAGTTTACTGTCAAGTTGGTTTCCATATAACACCCAGTGCTCATCCCCACAAGTGCCCTCCTCCATGCCCATCTCCCTGCTTCCCCCCCACCCCCATCAGTCCTTAGTTTGTTCTCAGTATTCAAGAGTCTCTCATGGTTTGCTNGTTCTATAGTTTTCATCATACAGATCTCTTGTATCCTTGGTTAGGTTTATTCTTAGGTATTTTACGGTTTTTTGTGCAACTGTGAATGGGATGAGTTTCTTGATTTCTCTTTCTGTTGCTTCATTGTTGGTGTATAAAAAAGCAACTGATTTCTGTACATTGAATTTGTACCCTGCAACTTGGCTAATTTCTTGGATCAGTTCTAGTCGGCTTCTGGTGGAGTCTGTTGGGTTTTCTATGTTGAGTATCATGTCATCTGCGAAAAGTGAAAGTTTGACTTCTTTGCCAATTCTGATGCCTAATTCAAGAATATTTAAAGAAATTATTGATAAATGAGGACTTACTATTGCCATTTTGTTTTGTTTTGCAGTTGTTGTTTCTCTCCCACTCTTGCTCTCTTCCTTTGTTATTAGATGATTTATATTTTAGTGATTTTGATTCCTTTATCTTTATCTTTTGTGAGTTTATTATATGTTTTTTCTTTGTAGTTACTTTGAGGCTTGCATTGAATGGCCTGTAGGTATAACCCTGTTTTAAATTTCAATTGCATAACAAAAACTACATATTTATCCTCCCTCACATGCTTTGTGTTCTTCTACTCAGTTTACTTCATTTTATATTATACATCCACAAACAAATTTTTCTCTTAACCATTATAAAAATAGATTATAAACAACCATTACAGTGCAACCATTTGTTGTATATTTACCTTTACCAGTGAGATTTAAGCTCTCATGCTGCTGTTGAGCATCTTTTCTTTTCTTTCTTTCCTTTCTTTCTCTTTCTTTCTCTCTTTCTTCCTTCCTTCCTTCCTTCCTTCCTTCCTTCCTTCCTTCCTTCCTTCCTTTCGAGAGGAAATGAGAATCTTAAGCAGGCTCCATACTCAGCAAGGAGCTTGACACAAGGCTCAATTGCATGACCCTGGGATCACAACCTGGGCCAAAATCAAAAGTCAGATGCTCAACCAACTGAACCACCCAAGCATCCTAAGCATGTTTTCATTTCAATTTGAAGACTCCTTCAAGTAGTTCTTGTAAAGCAGGTCTAGTGGTGTTAAACTCCCTCAGGTTTTTTTTGTTTATTTGTTTTGTTTTGTTTTTTGGTCTAGGAATGTCTTTATCATCCTTTATTTTCAAAGGAAAATTTTGCTGGGTATAGTTATTCTTGGTTGGCAGTTTTTTCTTTTAGTGCTTTGAATATATCTTCCTACTCTCCTGGCTTGCAAGGTTTTTGCTGAGAAATTCACTTGTGGGGATGAACACTGGGTGCTATATGGAAACCAACTTGACAATAAACTATTAAAAAATAAATATAATCTAATTATACAAAAAGATAATTTAATTGCTATTAAATAAATTGACCATCTTTGTTTAAAAAAAGAAATTCACTGATAATATTAAAAGAGTTTATTTGCGATAAGTGGCTTTTGTCTTGCTGCTTTCAAAATACTATTTTTGTCATTGATTTTTGGCAATTTGATTATAAGGTATCTCCATGTTCTCTTCTTTGTATTTATCCTGTTTGGGAACTTTTCAGCCTCCTTAATCTGGATGTCTATTTCCCTCCCAAGATTTGGGAAATTTTCATCCATTATTTCTTCTAAAATATATTGCATATCCCATAATTCATACATTGATTTTGTTGATGGTTTCCCATTAATCTTGCAGATTTTCTTCTCTGTTTTTCACCCCACCCCCTTCTGATTGGATACTTCCAAATGATCTTTGAGTTTGAAGATTCTTTCTTCTTGATTGAGTCTGCTATTGAAGCTATTGTGTTTTTTATTTCTTTCAAATATATTCTTCAGCACAAGAATTTCTTTTTTTTAATGTTTTTTTTTTTTTTTAATTTCTAGGAGAGAGAGAGAGAGAGTGAGCAGGGGAGGGTCAGAGAGAGAGGGAGACACAGACTCTGAAACATGCTCCAGGCTCTGAGCTGGCTGTCAGTACAGAGCCCGACGCGGGGCTCGAACCCATGAACAGCGAGATCATGACCTAAGCGAAAGTCGGACGCTTAACCGACTAAGCCACCCAGGCGCCCCAAGAATTTCTATCGTAGTCCTCTTTCACAAGTTCTGTGTCTTTGTGGAACTCATTTTACTCATGTATTGTTTTCCTGATTTTGTTGAGTTGTCTGTCTGTGTTCATTTTTATGCTCATGGAACTTTTTTTTTTAAATAGTTTATTGTCAAGTTGGTTTCCATATAACACCCAGTGCTCATCCCCACAAGTGCCCTTCTTTAAAACAATTATTTTGAATTCTTTGTCAGGAAATTAATAGATTTCCATTGGGGATTCTAACTGAAAAAATTATTTTCTTTCATTGATTGTTTCTTTTTTCCTTGATTTATTTTGTGTTTCTGAGAGCCTTACATTGACAACTGTGCATTTGAAGAAGTCCCCTCTTCCAGACTTTATGGACAAGCTTTATTGGGCAAAGACCTTCACCTACAGCTGGGTTTGAGGGTGCTGGCTAAGTGGGATTTGGCAACTCCAGCTCTGGGAGAGGGCAGCAGCATGGATCCTAGCAGCTCTGTCAGCTGAGATTAGCATCAGTGAGCACTGTAGAGGTGTCCTTGGCAGCCAAGGCAGCAAGTGAACATGGCACACCAAGGACTGGCACAGTCTTCACTGGCAAAGAATGCTGAAGTTCTCCTGTGCTCCTTTTCCACAGCAGCGTTACTTATAGCTGAGGGGATCCCTCTTGGTGCTGAGGTGCGGGATGATACAGTTAAAATGCTTCCAGTGCTTTTCTATGCAGACATTCTCAGGTTGTTGTTTTATTTTGTTTTGTTCCATTGCATTCCCGTGGCTTCACTGTGCTCCAGAACTCTCCCAGAGCTATTTTCATTGGTAAGTAGTTGTTACATTGTTGTTTTCATTGGATGACAAGTGTTGGGACTTCTTAATCTGCCACCTTGATGACACTGTTCTATAACACTTTTCTGAATTCCAAGTCCTTCTAGAAAAACCTGGACCTGAGTGTGGTCTTCAGGACCCCCAAACGCAAACTAAGTCATTAAATTCTTTGATTTTAGTATAATGCAATATTAAATTTACCTCGGTCTTAAAATTTAGCCTTAAGACAGCATGATTGATTCATTTAAATGGAAAAAAACAACAACAAAAATATGTAATCAAACTGAATAAACTTTTATATTCCTTCTCTTAGGAAAAAGAACTATATATTTTGCTCTGACATGGCAATATCGATCATTAACAATTGTTAGAAGGTGGAGGAGGAGCAGTAAAATATCCTCCAGACTTTGAAGACCAAAAAATGAAGCAAGACACACCATATCATTTACACAGTTTTCTTCAGGGTAATGTAGTGAGAGCAGTTGGGGGTGGGGCTGGGAATCAGGCAGATGACAATCCAGGTGCTGTGCAGCTATTCTCTGCCAAGTCCAGACCTTAATCCACAGGTTGCTTTTACAGAGCAAGTTTAGTGGTGCCATGTGTACCAGAGGGGAGGGAGGAAAAGAAGCTAGGTATCTCTTTCTGCTGGTTATCTAAAGGGGTGCCATCTGTGTGCCAGAAGGGAAGGAGAGAAACTATTTTATCTCTACTAGTTACGTAAAGAAATTTAGGGAAGGTCAGACAAGACCTCCTGCCTTCTGGTCAGGGCATATATTAACCTCCAAAGGGCCTAGAACACATATCCCTGAGGGAGGTCACTGTACAAACATAAACAAGAGGTAGGGACAAAGATGGAATCAGTGTTGTCAGCACTCCTACAAACATTATAATGGCACCATTATCTTGTACTGATTTTAAGATCAGCCTTAGGAGAATTACACCATGTTCTATATATCCTATCAATGTTACAGCAAATTTTTCAGTGGATGCTACAGTAAAGAAAAAATAAACTTCAGAAATCACTGCTCCCTCTAGAACAACTCTACTGTGAGTGTATCTTAAGAAAATGACCTACAAAAATTTTCTGGGTTTTGGACCCAGGAATCAGGAAGTGATACTACAGCTCATGAACAATATAATCATTATAATCAAATAGCATGTCATCATGCATGTATTTTCCTTTTTGTTTAGAAAACTATTGGTTGAAATTAAGTATTCGTCCAAAAAAGTAGGCAAATCATGAATATAAAATTGATTAATGTTCACCAAAAGTGCACATCTGTGTACCCAGCATCCAGATCCAGAAAGAGAACATGATCAGTCCTATAGAAACCTCTACAATACTGATTACCCTGACTTTGAACAACACAAATTACTTTTTTTTGTATCATGTAAAAGGAGTCTTTTTGAGTCATGTAAAAGGAATCTTATTGTCTGTATTCTTTTATGTCTGGTTTCTTTTGTTCAACATCATCTTGTGAGATTCAGTGGTGCTATTGAGGAATAGTAATAATTCATTCATTGTCATTGCTGTTTGGTATTCCACTGTGTAAACCACCATGACTTAGGAGATCATACATATATTTTCTTTCCAAAACAATACACTGACTGCATTACAGTGTACAAACTCCTTTATGTAAAACAGAGTTGAGATTCCAGCTCAAGTGGGTCTTCCAGCTACTACTGTCAGCATTTATTTTTTGTCTATTTCTTTCTTTTTTTTTTATGTTTTATTTATTTCTAGGAGAGAGAGAGAGTGAGAGACACCGTGAGCAGGGGAGGGTCAGAGAGAGAGGGAGTCACAGACTCTGAAACAGGCTCCAGGATCTGAACTGTTAGCACAGAGCCCGACGCGGGGCTCGAACCCATGAACCGCGAGATCATGACCTAAGTGAAAGTCGGACGCTTAACTGACTAAGCCACCCAGGCGCCCCTATTTTTGTCTATTTCTTAAAAGTTGTGAGTTAAAGGATCACAGGTCTTTAAAAATATTAAATATCTAATCCACATGCACCTTAACTAATAATTCTAGCTAAAGTTCTAAAACTTTATACAGACATACTAGGAAAGAACAAGAGATTGCATCCTAACCCTTGTACACAATTCCTTGGATGGTTACTAGTTCCAGTTGTACCTATGAACATTTCTTTTTTAAGCTTATTTATTTTGAGAGAGAGAGCATGAGCAAGGGAAAGGCAGAGAGAGAATTGCAAGCAGGCTCCATGCTCATGGGGCTCGATCTCACAATAGTGAGATCATGACCTGAGCTGAAATCAAGAGTCTGACGCTTAACTGACTGAGCCACCCAGGAGCCCCCTTATGAATGTTTCTGCCTTACAAAATAGGATTAGCAACATACAATATACTGTATGAGTCCAATAAAATGAAGTAGGAAAGACTTCCAATCCATACTAGGGGCCCTTCTTTCCTAAATACACCCTGTTTGAAACAGTATTATCCTGGTTTAATTTCTTCTACAAGCATTTATAAAGTTTCTCCTATGTTCTGGGCACTGAGCCAGGCCATGGGACTACAAAGATAAAAGAGAGAAGTTCCTTGCTCTAAAGAAGTGTTTGGTACGTAGAATTCTAAGATGGTCCGAGAGAGAGAGAGAGAGAGAGAGAGAGAGAGAGAGAGAGAGAGAGAATCCCTGCACTCTGTCAGTGCCGAGCCTGGCACAGAGCTCGAACTCACAAAACATGAGATCATGACCTGAGTGGAAATCAAGAGTTGGACACTTAACCAAGTGAGGCACCCAGGTGCCCCCATTCTTTTTCAAATTAATGTTTTTAAAAAGATCAAACACATTATTGTTTTTACAGTCTTTCTATGTTGCAGTATTGTATGCATATTTCATGTTCATGTGCATCTTTAAAAATCAGTAAAGAAAAAAATATCAGTAAAGAGGGGTGCCTGGGTGGCTCAGTCAGTTAAGCAGCTGACTTCGGCTCAGGTCATGATCTCACTGTTCGTGGGTTTGAGTGCCGCGTAGGGCTCTGTGCTGACAGCTAGCTCGGAGCCTGAAGCTTGTTTCAGATTCTGTATCTCCCTCTCTCTCTGACCCTCCCCTGCTCATGCTCTCTCTCTCTCTCTCTCAGAAATAAATTTTTAAAAAATTAAAAAAATAAAAATCGATAAGGAAAAAAGCAGCATTTCCCAAATCTACATTTCCCTACACATCTACAAGATATTAATTGGTGTTTCAAGAATAAAAATGTTTGAGGAACACTGCTTACTGTATTTTCTCCTTGGAAAAATCATCATATGCATCAGCATATTAAAAGTAGAGGAGAGGAGCCTGGGTGACTCAGTCAGTTAAGCGTCTAACTCTTGGTTTCGGCTCAGATCATGATCTCACAGGTGGTGGGTTTGAGCCCCACATCAGGCCCTGTGCTGACAGCATGGAGCCTGCTTGGGATTTCTCTCTCCCTCTCTCTATGCCCCTCCACAGCTCTTGCTCTGTCTCTCTCTCTCTCTCAATAAATAAACATTAAAAAAAATTAAAAAATAAAACTAGAGGAAAAATGGCAACAAAAAAGAAAACATTTTAATTTTGTAATTATTTAACACACAAAGTGATTTCCTACCAGGGGAACACTCTTCCTCTTGCATACCTATGAACATCCTGAGGAGCATCTTTTCATTAATAATATGAATTCAAACAACTGAAGATATCTAAACCACTCTTGGATGAAACAAGGTAACACATGTATCTTTCCGTGAGCACCATTACTTTCCTAGAGCCTAGGATGTTGGATTAAATTATGTGGACTCCCAGGTCTTGTCTTTTCATTTCAAAAAAATGCTTATTTATTTTTGAAAGAGAGACAGAGTGTGAGTGGGTGAGGGGCAGAGAGAGAGGGAGACAAAGAAATCTGAAACAGGATCCAGGCTCTGAGCTGTCAGCACAGAGCCTGACGCGGGGCTCGAGCTGGGGAACAGTGAGATCGTGACCTGAGCTGAAATCGAATGCTTAACCTACAGAGCCACTTAGGCATCTCTGGATTCCCAGGTCTTTGACCTTGATTATTGCAGAATCAATTAAGAGGTTAGGACAAGGGTCTATTTAAATCCTATGGTATAATTGTCAACATAATGCAATTATACAATTCACCTCTTAAAAATTACTTTTATGACTGCCCAGATCAAGGGGCCACCTCACAGTGCTATCATCAAGTACTATTTACCATGTTATATTTCTGCCAATGCATCTCAACTGGGATTTTTACAAACTGGTATGCATTTGGAGGATAATCAGGAAAGATGCAGGTTTATCTTAGCATTTTAAACAATTGCATTTAGACATTTTTATATAGACAAAGAAGGCAGAAGCAGGATGAAAGCATGGCTGATAGAGGCAAGTAGTCTTTAACTCAATAAAAGGATAATGGAGCTATCAGTAAGTGAATTGGGTGTGTTTAACACATCTCTTCTCTGGCTATGTTTAAGTAGAGGTTAGGTGACAACCTGCCTAAGATATTTTTGGGAAATTTCTTACTCTGAATTCAATGCTGGTGACTTCTAAAATTTGATCAGTCTCCTATTGTGAACTAAAGTGTCTTCAATTAAGCCAAGTGGCAGTACAGTCCCTGCATTAAGGAGCAATCCAGGTTGATTGCTTGAGATCAAGAAAAGAATAGTGTTCTTTCAGGACAAGCTAATTTTGGACATCAATGCGCTTTAGGAAGCAATGTCTAAACAGAAGTGTAAATTAAGCTGTAACTTTGTAGGCCAAGTGCTACAGACTGAATTGTGTTCTCCCAAAAATTCGTGTGTTGAAGTCCTAACCTCCAATGTGATGCGATTTGGACATAGGCCTTTGAGACGTAGTTAGCTTTAGATGAGATCATGAAGGCAGGTTGTTCATGATGGGACCCATGCCCTTATAAGAGAAACCAGAGAGCTTGTCCTTGTGAGGACGCAGTAAGGAGGCCATTTGTAAGCCAGGAAAAAGAGCTGTCATCAGAACCTGACTGTGGTTTAAGTCATCCAGTCAACGGTATTTGTTACGGCAGCCTGAGCTAAGACACCAAGGTTATAGTAGCTCAAGGCCTGGGAGGGACCTAAGCCAGTGTATACAGTATGTCAGAGCACACAAACATATTTTGGATTGTGCATGCACTGTTTGGAACTTTAAAAATAAACTTTAAAAATAAAACTGCCAGTTACCTTACCAGCAAAGATGGGTTTATTCAGAAATATCTGTGAACTGCAATTCACAACAAGCAAGCAAGCTACTGGCAAAACCATAGACAAGCCCCAAGAATAAAGGAATGTTCTCTTGCAGAGGAAGTTGGGAAAGCTGTGACAAACAAAACATTCGTTGGAGTGAAGGAGGAGTTTGAAGTATAATGACTTTTCACTGGAGCTTGGGAAAGAAGAACCTTTCTTCCTCCTGCTGGGAGAGTAACGAGTAGCTAAAGCACCGTGGACTTGCAAGGTGGGTCTCTCTCTGTTGGGTCTACAGTTGACCGAAGGGATAGGGCATGAGAGCTCTCCCTTCGTTTCCTTTTATTAATTCTCACAGTAATAACACAAGATGTAAATCAGTAGTGGACTGATGTTACTTACTTCATTCTCGGTTAAGTCTATCTGGGTCTAATGAGGAGGAAGACATAAGGTCTTCAGGGTTTCAAGGTACTAGTCTTCTCTCAAGGAGGCACTGAATGTTCAACCATCTAAGCAGGAAAAAATACTGAGAGTTATCAGTACTCCAAATTGGTGCACTGGTCCTGTTTGTTACCTTAGCTTTGTTAACTACCAAATCACTTTCCTTTTGAAGCTTGGGTTGGCACCCGCAGAGTCGGAGGTGGCATCTCATAAGGTTCCTGAACGTCAGTGATGATGATAGTAGTATTTACGAAGCCCGGATTCGTGTTAGCTCACTTGTGTACATCATCACCTTACCTAGATACTTCACGCGCTAAGTTCTCTGCTGCTAAGTAATCCGTGCACACCCGCCGTGCTGGAGCCATCAGAGGCCTGAGACTGGGGCAGGGGCCCGCACGTCTCCTAATATTGTCCTTCCCCTGCACCCCACAGCCTGACTGGGCTCTCCCTCAACTTGTTCGGATTTCGGGGGGAGAGACTGTCTTAGTCACAGTGCATCTGTGACTGCTTCCGCAGTTCTGGACTCCAGGCTGGTGGTTGGGGGGGGTGGGGGGTGTCTTTCCGCGTCAGAACGTGTCCGTTTCCGTGCCTGAAAAGGACACCAGGAACCGTTCCACAAGTGCCGAAATCACAGAACACTCGCGCATCTAAGTCACTTCCCAGACTGAGCCGTGTTTCAGGAGACAGTTCTGCGGCGGCAGCCGTGGGCGATGACACACTTCCGGCG
>NW_027531900.1:26259-56609 GCF_008692635.1 Crocuta crocuta
CCCCGTCCTTTCCGGGGCCACCCCTGCGCCTCGCCCGACAGACCTGCAGGTGGTTTGTTGTCTCGGAGAGAGAGCGCTGTGCGCGGGGCCCCGAGAAGTGGCTTAGTCCTTTCGGGAACTTCTAGACGAGTGACAGGCGGTTCCACTTCCGTGGTNTTAAGGACGCTGGTTGTTTTTGCTCCATTTAGGGCAGGAAATTTAGAAACGTTACAGTGAGTAGAAACTAACACGAAAGAAACGTTTTTCCAAAGAAAACCGGAGATTTTAGGAAAGTTAAATATATGCAGTCGACTTTTTTTTTTTTTTGCAGATTTTACTTTACAGATTTTTAGCCTACATACCTGTATTTGCTTTTAAGAAACGCTAAATGATTATTAATTGGTGATACGAGTCTCCAGGAATAGAATTGGGGGGATGGGTGAAGGAGAAAGGAGGCCTTAGAGCTGGTTTCGGTGTTGGTGCTGGAGAACCGGTCCTGACGCGGCCCTGCCTCTCGGTGCCTCATCCATTAAAGGAGAACTTAGAAATGTTGAAGGGCCCTCCTTGCTCAAGGGAGTCTCATTTTTGAAAAAGCATTAGGGGTTCCTCATTTCAAAGACAAGATTTCTGGAAAGGGAGGTTTATCTTCATGGTGGGAGGAAATTCCAGAGAATTGGTTTTTCTCGTTTTGTTTTTGATTTTTTAAAAAGGAGACCTCTTCCTGCCCTTCGACCAAACCAAACCACCGGATCCGCCTGTGTCTGAATGGACAGACCATAATTACTCATCAGCGGCCAAGCTAGTAACATGGGAGGCAGCTTCCCTCATCTCTTGCTGCACTTAACAACATCCAGTACATTGCCAAGTCTAGCTAACTTTACCAGGCAAAGATTTTAGGTTGTTGGCTTCCTCTGCATCCCTATGGTTCAGTTCCTCAGCATTTTTGACTTAGAGTTTGACTTATCTCTTGGGACCCTTGCTTACCTCACCATAAGTTTTCCCTCCACCATGTTGATTAGTGTGATAATTACTGCTGTCCTTAAGTTTTTTCATGGGTTCTACTTGGCTTTTAGGATAAAAAAAATAACCAAGCAGGTTGAAGCATTACAGCATAGTGATTAGGTCAGCATGCTTGGAATCCCAGTTCCTACCTTTTGTTACCTGTGCAGGTTACATAACGCTTCCAAATTAATAATAGTGTTTACCCCAGAGGATTGCAAGGGTTACTGCAGCCTTGTACCTAGTCAGTTCTCAGTTAATACTAGCTGTTACTGTTTCTCAGTATTTTTGGCATGAATGGTCAGAATGTATACGTGATTCCTGACTGTCAGTCATTTACTAAAAATTAAACCTCATAATTTTGGGACACAAGGGTGGCTCAGTCGATTGAGTGTCCAACGCTTGATTTTGGCTCAGCTCATGCTTTCACAGTTCGTTGGTTTGAGCCCTGTGTGGGGCTCTGTGCTGACAGTGCAGAGCCTGCTTGGGATTCTCTCTACTTCTCTCTTTCCTCTGATCTCTTGCACATGCTCTCTTTTTTTCTCTCTCTAAATAAACTAAAAAAAAAAAGGTTGATAATTTTATGTGGTTAGAGCTGGAGCTTTAGAAGGATGTTTACTCAAAGAAGTTTACTCAAGGAAACCTAGACTGTTAATTCCCTGGTTCCTTCTCCTGTGGGACCCTGATGTTAACCTGCTAATTTGGGCACACGTTGATTCCTGCCCAGTCTTTTCCTTGTCTGTGAGGGTACATGAAGTCAGTATTGATAAACTGTGGTAAATACTGACCGTGAATTTTCTTGATGCTTGCTGTACTTAATGAGATGACTAGCATGGGTAGGAGGCAGAGTTCAGACACTGGTGCTCTTATGGAATGTGTGGTGGCTTGGAAAGCAGGTGAATGAATGCCTTTAATATTATACATTCATGTTGTATGCTGGTACCCCAAATTATGCATCTTTCCTGATTGTACTTTCTGTCTAGTGTCACTTCCACATCTATGTTCTCCAGCTGGGCGTAGAGCCTCACTGTGAGATCATGACCTGAGCCAAAATCAAGAGTCTGATGTTTAACTGACTTAACCACCCAGGCACCCCTGCTTGACTTTTTAATACAACAGTTCTGTATTTGCTTGTCTTTTAAAAGTAGCTTTATTGAAATATAATTGACGTAGTAACAACTCTGTATGTTTAGAGTATACAGATTTGTATTTTGACATGTGTATACACTTGTGAAATCATTACCACAATCAAGACTGTGAATGTATCCATCACTTCCAGTAGTTTCCTTGTGCCCGTTTTACACCATATCTCCACCTACTCCACAGGCAACCATTTATCCACTTACTGTCACTATATGTGACTTTTAATTTTCTAGTATATACTTTTTACTTTCACTTTTTTTTTTAAACTCAGTATAAACTGAGATTTATCCGTGTTGTATAAATCAGTGCATTCTCTTTTGTTGCTGAGTAGTGTTCCGTTGTATGGATGTATTGTACCACAATTTGTTTATACACTCAGCTGTTGGTGAACATCTGCTTTATCACTAAAGCTTGGCTAGTACAAATAAAGTTGCTCTGAGCATTTGTCTACCAATCTTTGGATGGGATATACTTTTAAGTAAATACGTAGAGTGGAATGGCTGAATCGTATGGTAGGTGCATTGTTTAACTTTGAAAGAAAACTGCCAAACCATTCTCTAATGTTATTGTACAGTTTTACATTGTCACTGGCACTGTGACAGTTCCACTTCATCTACATCCTCAAAACTTAGTCAGTTTTAGCCCCTGTAATATATCTGTATTTTAATTGTTTTTATTGTGTTTTTAATTTGCACATCCCCATGGCTAATGATATTCAACATCTTTCCATAAACTTATTTGCCATCTTTATATCTTCTCTTTGAAGTGTCTGTTGAAGTCTTTTGCCTATTTTTATTGTTGTTTTTGTTAGGTTGTTTATCTTACAATTTTTGAGAGTTCTTTATGGATTTGGTATGTAAGTCCTTTATCAGATATATACTTTGCAAATATTTTCTTTCAAGCTGTGCTTTTAGAAGAGCAGTGTTTGGTGTGTCTGGGTGGCTCTGTCAGGTTAAGTGTCCGACTTTGGCTCAGGTCATTATCTCAAGGTTTTTGAATTCAAGCCTAGCATCCAGCTTTGTGCTGACAGCTTGGAGTCTGGAGTCTGGAGCCTGCTTTGGATTCTGTGTCTCCCTCTCTCTGCCCTTTCCCTGCTTGTGTGCGTGCGCTCTCTCGCTCGCTCTCTCTCTCAAAAATAAACATTAAAAATTTTTTAGAAGAGCAGAATGTTTAATTTTTATGCAAGTTATCAATTTGTTCTTTTATGGATTGGTTTTGGTTTATATCTAAGAAATCTTGCCTAACTCGATATCACAAGGATTTCCTTCTGTTTTTAGATTTTACAATTAGGTTTATAACCATTTTGAATTACTTTTTAATATGGTGCAAAATATGGATGGAAGTTCTCTTTATTGTATGGATAACTTTTGCATCATTTGTTGAAGAATTTCTTATTTGCTAAAGTTGCACTTTAGCGAAAATTCAGCTATCCATATATGTCTATTCTGGCTTCTTATTCTGTTTCATTATATATCTATAGATCAATACCACTTAATCTGTATAGTTAGAGGTATATAATAATACTAGAAACAAGTACTATTAGGCTTCTACCCTTGTTCTCTTTTTAAAATTGTTTGGCTATTCTGTGTCCTTCGCATTTGAGAATTCTGGGATCAGATTTTCTGTTTTTACAAGCAAAAAATCCCTTCTTGTATTTTCATTGGGATTGTGTTGATTCTGAAGATGAGTTTAGGAAGAATTGAAAACAACATTGAATCTTCACATTCATGAAAGAGGTATCTCTCCATTTATTTTATATCTTCTTTAAAATTTCCCTCCTGTGTTTTATAGTTTCAGTGTATAGGCCTTTCACGTCATTTGTCAGATTATACCCTATTTCAGTTTTTTTTGTTGCTATTGTACAATAGTGTAAATATGTTAAAATGTAAACTCTTAAAAATTCAAATTCATAATTGTTGCCCATATATAGAAATACAGCGGATTCAAGAAATTCTTAACATTGCAATATAATTAATACACATATAAAATTGACCATTTCAACCATTTTTATTTATTTATTTATTTATTTATTTTTTTTAATATTTTTTAAATTTTATTTCTAGGATAGAGAGAGACAGCGTGAACAGGGGAGGGTCAGAGGGAGAGGGAGACACAGACTCTGAAACAGGCTCCAGGCTCTGAGCTGGCAGTCAGCACAGAGCCCGACGCGGGGCTCGAACCCACGAACCGCGAGATCATGACCTAAGCGAAAGTCGGACGCTCAACCGACTAAGCCACCCAGGCGCCCCTCAACCATTTTTAATTGTGCAGCTTAGTAGGTTAAATATATTTACATTGTTGTGAAACCAATCTCTAGAACTTTTTCAGTTTATAAAACTAAGTCTCTGTATCTATTAAATAGCATTTACACTGTCCCTCATTCCCTAATAACCATCTTTCTGCTTTGTTTCTTTAAGTTTGACTACTCTAGATAACCTCATGTAAGTGGAAGCATACGCTGTATTTTTGTATTCAGCATAATGACCTCAATGTTGTTGTTGACACATGTCAAACATGTCTTCAAGATTGCTGAAGGCATGTGTGGCATGTCTTGAAATTTCTTCAGGACTAAATAATATTCTGTTTTATGGACATGCTACATTTTGTTTCTCCATTTACCTGTTGCGTATTTCATTGCTTCTGGTTTTTTTTCCGGCTCTTGTGAATTAATGCTTCTGTGAACATGATTGTACAAATTATCTCTTTGAGACCCTGCTTTCAAGTCTTTTGGATATCTATCCAGAAGTGGAATTATTAGATCATTGGGTAATTCCATTTATAAGTTTTGAGGCACTGCCATGCTGTTTACCATCATGGTTCCACCATTTTAAATTCCCAGCAGAAGTCCTTTGCTCAGTTTTAAATTGGATTGTTGTTACTTTGAGTTATAGAGGTTCTTGATATATTCTGAATATTACCTCATCAGATACATGCATTACAAAAAGGTAGCCTTTTCACTCTGTTGATTGTATCCTTTGATGTGCAGAAGTTTTAAATTTTGGTAACATTCAATTTATCTGTTTTTACTTATGTTGCCTTTGTTTTTTGGTGTCATATTCAAGATTTCATTGTCAAATTCAGTGTTGGAAAGCTTTTCTGCTGTGTTTTTTTTGTAAGAGTTTTATGTCATGTACTTAGAATTTTGGTTCATTTTAAAAGTTTGTGATTTTGGCAACACCCAAAATCTACTTTTTTCTTTTGTTAGTTGTTACTATTGCTACTTTGGAGCCATGTCTAAGAACCCATGATTAAATCCAAGATTTACCTCTGTGTTCTCTTCTAGGAGTTTTCTGGTTTTAGCTTAGATCGTTTATCTAGTTAACTTCTCTGTATGGTGAGAGGTGGGGTTCCTGATTCCTTCTTTATAGGTGGAAAGGCAGTTGTCTCAGGATCATTTGTTGAAGAAACTGTCCTTTTTATTTTAATTTTTTTTTAATTTTTAAATTTTTTATGTTTTACTTATTTTTGAGAGAGAGAGAGAGACAGCACAAGCTCGGGAGGGTCAGAGAGAGAGAGGGAGACACAGAATCCGAAGAGAGGCTCCAGGCTCTGAGCTAGCTGTCAGCACAGAGCCGGATGCAGGGCCCGAACACATGAACCACGAGATCATGACCTGAGTCGAAGTCGGACGCTCAACCGACTGAGCCACTCAGGCGCCCCAGTCCTTTGTATTTTAAGTGGATTTGTTAACTGTTGCCAAAAACCAACAGGACATAGATGTATCAGTTTATTTATGGAAACTCAATTCCAGTCAGTTGTGTATATGACAGCCTCTTTTCTCTCTTCTGCCTCCATGTTGAGAGTCACTGATGCTTACTGTGTACTGTGATCTTTGAGTTGGAGATCATGTTTGGGACCAATGGGATTAGTCTTCAATCTTATCTTTTTCCAATTGAAGGCAGATGACCTGATTGATAAAAACCAGATGCTCTTGTTAAGTCTCATCTTTTCAGGTCATGTTGAGAAAGCAAGTGAGGGGATTGATGAAGATTGGTTTTTTTGTCCAGGCACATACTAGCCCAGCCCTACTCCTTCGTGTGGGGAAAGAGGTGGGTGGGTAAGTAAAAGGCTGCACTTTGCCTGAGGAATTGTCTACATTTGGCTCCTGTCACCTCTTACTCAGGTTGCCACAGTCCAGGCTACCTGTCATGTATGTGCTGGTTGTATTTATGGAGAACTTTGGGCTAAGAAAGGTAGTGTAAGCAGTACAGCGGTTAATAGCATACACTCTGGAGATAGGTGATTCTCTGGATCAGCTTAGGCACTTAGTAACTTTGACTTGGGCAAGTTACTTGAATTCTCTGCATCTGAGTTTTGTCATCTATAAAATGGGGATGATAGTAGTTTTTATCTCAAAGAATACAGTGAAGATAAAATGGTAGGATCTGCAATGTGCTTTAATCAGTTCTTAGCATGGTGCCTGTTGCTCCTTGTGCTGATATTGTAGATATTTTTTGCCTACGTATAGCCTAGATTTTTTGCAGTAGACGGTCTCTGAGCTGTGTCCTTGTTCTTTAGAGCGTTCATTTCCATTTAAAATTTTATATTTCATGAAATGGGTATAGGGATAGTATCATCTGTTGATACCATTGTTTCCAATTTCTAGCTGACATATAGAGCTCATCATATACATGCTGAGTAAATTAACTACTTGGAGTTGAATATTTTGATTCTTAGAGAAGGTTGGTAGAGATTTGAATATTTACAGACGCAGTCCTTGGCATCTTGGTTTGCTTTAAGTTGGGTGGTGGTTGGTAGAGAGTTTGAAGAGCTAAAAGCAGTTATCTTACAAATATTTAATCAGTGTTTAGTCTGTCCAACACCATAGTGATTGCATTCATTCAACAGTTTAATGTAGTGCTGAGAAAATTTTCATAATTTTTGTGGAAAAGTTATTTCATCTAAAAAGCAGTAGAATTGTTTTTCCCACTGGCATTTCAGTATTAGGAAGAAAAGCAAAGCCTTTTATGTATAGTAATTTATTTGTTTTAAAACTATTTTATGCACTTCCTCTTTGTGTTTATATTTAAGAAGATTTTTGATACAGAATTCATTTTTGATGGAACATTTTACTAACCAGATAAATACAAAGGATATAGGCAAGAAGTAGTAAAAGTCTAAGTTACTAAAATACTGAGAGATTATAGTGAAATATAGTTCTCATATATATCTTCATTATTGCAGAGATGGCTATGAATCTTATATCAGTATATTCCAACTATGGAATACTAGTTTTCTTTTTTTTTTTTTAAATAAAATTTTTAATGTTTTTTTAATTTTATTTCTGAGAGAGAGAGAGAGAGAGACAGCGTGAACAGGGGAGGGTCAGAGAGAGAGGGGGAACACAGAGTCCGAAACAGGCTCCAGGCTCTGAGCTAGCTGTCAGCACAGAGCCCTACGTGGGGCTTGAACCCACGAACTGCGAGATCATGACCTGAGCTGAAGTCGGATGCTCAACCGACTGAGCCACCCAGGCACCCCTGGAGTACTAGTTTTCAATTAAAATGTGTTTTAAAATAATTTTTCTGCTTTGAGGTACAGTAGAGCCAACAGTTTACAGTTATACTCCTTAGTTCCTTAGCTTATCCATAAAAGTCAAACTCAGATATTTCATTTTTTTTTTTTTTACAAATAGTTTATTGTCAAATTGGTTTCCATATAACACCCAGTGCTCATNATTTCTATGTAGAGCAGATATTTCATTTTTAATAGCTTAATATTGTGCACGTTATGATGATAACTTGATGGTAAGGGGATTTATTATTGCACATGATAGGAAGTACAGGGATTGTGTGGTTATTTTAGCAGTTTAATATCACCAAAGACCTGGTAAGCTCATTACATTCATATGCTCTGCTCTTTCCAGGTTTTAGTTTTACGTCATAAGATTGACCACGTGTGGTCTCAGGATGACTACTGATGCTGTGTATCACATGCTTAAACAACAGTGCCCTCAAACTGGAAGCAGTAATGTTTTGATATATGTCCCTAGAAGAATGAAGGAAATTCCATAAACCCTCCACATATTTCCCACTCATATCTCATTGGCCATAATTGGTCCATGTGGTTCGTTTCTATCTTTAGTCATTGAATGATCCCGGTCAAGTTGACTAGTCAAGATTCAACTTATAGACCTGAAGAATTCTCAAGGCTGCAGTCGCAGGAGGTGACTAGTCTGTTTAAGTACATGGTTGCTGAAACATGAACATGGTTGGGAATTTGTTAGCAAATATGTCTTGGTGGTATAGGAAGTCAAATTTTTCTGTCATAAAAGCCTGTTATCTGCTGAGTTCAGGGTGCATTTAGAGAAATACTATTGAGATCCTTGCCTTTAAGAGGTGTTGGGTAGTACCTAGCCCTCCTGTGCTCATGAACGCAGTCACTCACTCTCAAGAATAAATAAACATTAACAAAAATTAAAAAAAAAAAAGTCGGATGTTCAACTAACTGAGCTGCTGGGCGCCCTAGTGCCACACTGTTTTGATTAGCTTTGTAGTGTGCTTTGAAAGTAGGAAATGTGAGTACTGCAATTTTTAAAAATATTTATTTATTTGAGAAAAGAGAGAGAGCGAGTAAGCAGGAGAATTGCAGGGTGTGTGGGGGAGGAGGGGGAGAATCCCAAGCAGGCTCTGTGCCGCCAGTACAAAGCCTGACATGGGGCTTGATTCCAGGAACTGAGAGATCATGACCTGAGCTGAAATAAAGTCCTATGCTTAACCAGCTGAGCCACCCAGGTGCCCCAGTTTTGTTTTGTTTTTTTTAAAAACTGTTTTGATTCTCCAGGGTCACTTGATTCCATGTGAATTTTTTTCTTTTCAAATTTTTGTTTACATTCTAGTTAAAAAACAGTGCAAAATTGGTTTCAGGAGTAGAATCCAGTGATTCATCACTTACATACATACCCAGCGCTCATCATACATAACAAGTGCCTCCTCATACCTAGCCCTTATCTAGCCCATCCCCTACCCACCTTCCTCCATATGAATTTTAGAATGGACTTTTCTAATTTTGCAAAGAATGTCATTGGAGTTTTTGTAGAAATGACACTTAAACCATAGATCATTTAGGGCAGTTTTGACATCTAGACAACATTGAATTTCCTGATTCATGAACGTGGAATGTCTTTCCATTTATTTTTGTCTTAATTCTTATCAGCCGTGTTTTGTAGTTTCTGGTGTAAAGTATTTTGCCTACTTGGTTCATTTTTTCTTGAGAATTTATTCTTTTTGATGCTGTTGTAAAAAGAATTGGGTTTGTTTGTTTTTTGAGAGAGAGAGCAGGTGAGCACATGCAAGTCGGGGAGGGGCAGAGGAAGAGGGAGAATTCAAGAAGGCTCCATGCGAAGTGCAGAGCCCAATGCGGGGCTCAGTCTCACCACTGTGAGATCATGGTCATGGTTGTGAGATCATGACCTGAGCTGAAATCGAGAGTCAGATGCTTAACCACTGAGCCACCCAGGCACCCGAGAAGAATAGTTTTTGTAATTTTCAGGTTGTTCATTGTTAGCGTATAGAAATGCAACTGATTTTTGCATGTTGAAGTTTTTTGTCCAGCAAATTAGTTGAATTCACTAATTAGCTCTAAAGTTTTTTGTGGAACCTTTAGGATTTTCTGTATGTAAGATGATGACATCTGCAAACGAAAGTGATTTTAACTTTTCCAGTTTGGATCCTTTTTGTTTGTTTGTTTTCTTATGTAATTACTCTGGCTAGAACTCTCAATACTATGTTACATAAAAGTGTTAAAAGCAAGCATCCTTTTCTCGTTTCCTGATCTTAAAGGAAAAGTTTTATCAGCCTTTCACTATTGACTGTGATGTTAGGTTTAGATTTTTCATATATGCCATTTATTATATTGAGATAATTTTCTTCTATCCTACTCTTTAAGATTTTTTTTAATCATGAAAAGCTATACATTTTGTCAAATGCTTTTTCTGCATCACTGGAGATGATCGTGTATCTCCCTGGACCCCTTCATTTTATTTTATTTTATTTTTTTAATTTTTTTAAATGTTTTTATTTATTTCTAGGAGAGAGAGAGAGAGACAGCGTGAGCAGGGGAGGGTCAGAGAGAGAGGGAGTCACAGACTCTGAAACAGGTTCCAGGCTCTGAGCTGGCAGTCAGCACAGAGCCCGACGCAGGGCTCGAACCCACGAACCGCGAGATCATGACCTGAGCGAAAGTCGGACGCTTAACCGACTAAGCCACCCAGGCGCCCCTGGCCCCCTTCATTTTAAAGTGGTGTGTTCCTTGATTGATTTTCATATGTGAACTTATTCTTACATGACAGGAATAAATCTTACTTGGCCATGGTATTATACCCCTTTAATAGGCTGATGAATTTAGTTTGCTACTACACTAAAACCTTGGTTTGTGAGCATAATTTGTTCCAGAAACATGTTTAATTTAAAGCACTTGTAGATCAAAGCAAATTTCCCCATAAGACATAATGGAAACACAGATAATTTGTCCCACAACCCAAAAATATTCATATAAAAATAATTATGATGCTGTAATATAATACAAAATAATAAAATATAAAGAAAAATTAATCTGCACTTAACCTTTGAAAACCTTTGTGGCTGGTGTGAGGGAGACAAGAGACAGGAGGGTTATTGTGTAGGACGACTTTCATTATCATTAATGGAATCACTGCTATCTATTGGCTCAGTGGAATCTTTTTCTGCTTGGGGGTCATTTTGTACACTCACATGGATGTTGACTACAGTACAGTATTAATAAACTCTTGTCATATGCTGTCTTTAATTAATTGGCAATAAGGCAGCAGAGGAAAGGGTCCATATCTGCAGACAACCTGACCTAGAATGAAGCAAAGCCTATCTAAGCTTACTCTTGTATGGAAAAGCAAAGGACTGTCCATAGGTGCTTTGAATGTGCCAATATAACCAGTGCCAGTTTGGGAACCTTCTAACATTCTTAAAAATCACTGATATCTGCCAAATACCACAGCCTGAGACAAAGCATGAACATCTGAGCATGGGAGACAATCACCCACAAACCTGCAGCAGGAGAGAGAGAAGAACTATTGGCTCAGTCATGATCACGTGACATTCGGTGTCATATACTTCTCGTATTGCAAGACATTGCTCCTTTATCAAGTTAAAATTCATTATAAATGTTTGTTCATCCTTGTGGAACACTTGCAGAGCAAGTTAGTCACAATCCAAGGTTTTACTGTATTTTGTTCAGGATTTTTGCACCAAAAGCATAAGGAAAATTAATCTGCAGTTTCCTTTTCCTGCGGTGTCTTTTTCTTTGGTGCAGGTAAATGCTTCATTCATAAACTGTTAGGAAGTGTTCCCTCTTCATTTTTGAGAAGACTTCAAGAGTGAATGATGTTAATTCTTTAGAGGTTTGGTAGAATTTATCAATGAAGCCCTGAGGTCCAGGGCTTTTCTTTGGCAGGAAGTTTTTTTGGCTTTTGTTTTTTAAATTTTTAGTGTTTACTTTTGAGAGAAAGACACAGAGTGTGAGTGGGGGAGGGGCAGAGAGTGGGGAGACACAGAATCTGAAGCAGGCTCCAGGCTCTGAGCTGTCTGCACAGAGCCCGGCGGGGTCGAACTCAAAAACCGTGAGATCACGACCTGAGCTGGAGTCGGATGCTTAACCAACTGAGCCACCCAGGCGCCCCTGGCAGGAAGTTTTTGATCACTGATTGAATACTAGTTCTAGGTATATTCAGGTGTTCTATAACTTCATGACGCAGTCTTGGTAGATTGTGTGTTTCTAGGAATTTGTCCATTTCATCTAGTTTATCTAATCCATTGGTTTATAGTTCCCCATAGTATTCCCTTATAGACTCTCTCACTAAAGATTTGTTAATAATCTAAAAATTTTTTTTAAATCTTTATTTATTTTTGAGAGAGACTGCATGAGTGAGGGAGAAACAGAGAGAAGGAGACACAGAATCCAAAGCAGGTTCCAGGCCCTGATCTGTTAACACAGAGCCTGACACAGGGTTCGAACTCAAAAACCATGAGTTCATGACCTGAGCCGAAGTTGGATGCTTAATCGACTGAGCCGCCCAGGCACCCATGATTTGTTACTGTTTTGATAGTTTCATAAATTGACTTTTATTGATTCTTTTGTTGACTTTGTTGCTCTTCTGCTCAGTATTACATTTATTTCTGCTCTAACCCTTTATTCTTTCCTTTTTCTTGCTATTGTTGTTTTTTGCTTTTTTAGTTTCTTACAGTAAAAAGTTAGGTTACTGATTTCAGATTTTTTTTTAACAATCTGGCATTTATAGCCATAAATTTCCCTCTAAGCATTGTTTCAACTGCATTCAACAAACTTTGATATGTTGTATTTTATTTTCATTTTTGTTGATATAGAAGTTTTGTGATTTTCCTTATGATTTCTTTTTTTTTTTTAATATTTTTATTTATTTCTAGGAGAGAGAGAGCATGAGCAGGGGAGGGTCAGAGAGAGAGGGAGTCACAGACTGAAACAGGCTCCAGGCTCTGAGCTAGCTGTCAGCACAGAGCCCGACGCGGGGCTTGAACCCACGAACCGCGAGATCATGACCTAAGCGAAAGTCGGACGTTTAACCGACTAAGCCACCCAGGCGCCCCTTCCTTATGATTTCTTATTTGACCCATGGTTTACTTAGGTGTATGCTATAATATCCACATATTTGTCAATTTTCTAAATTTCTCTATGTTACTGATTTCTAGTTTCATTACATTGTGGTCAAGAGAACATAGTTTATATGATTTCAGTCTTTTGAATTTATTTAACTTGTTTTATGGTGTTTCTGTGTACACAAGAGAAGAATGTACTGGTCTAGTTGGATAGAGTCCTCTATAAATGTTTGTTAGGTCTAGTTAGTGTAATGTTGCTAAAATTTTTACTTCCTTGTTGATCTTCTATCTAATTGTTCTATCCTTATTAGAAGTAGGTAAGGAAGTCTCCAGTTCTTATTGTTGAATTGTTTCTTTGTGCCTTTTAGTTTTTAAGAGTATGGGTGCCAGCAGGTAAGGTAGAATGAATAATTTAATGTTATATAATATAAATATCTTTGGTATTGACTACAAAGAAGTCCTATACATCAGTATGAAAGATTATATTCTCTAATGAAAAATATGCAAAGGAATGAATAATTTGTAGACAAAGAAATACAACTTTCTAAGAACCATAAGAAAGAAGAAGTATTTCACTTGTAGTCAGGGAAATGCAAAATAAAATGATGTAATCATTGAAACGTCTGATTAGCCAATATTTAAAAATTATTTATTCATAGGATATGGGGAGACAGGTATTCTCCAACACTGATAATGATACAAGTCACTCTTTAAAAATATTTTTGACAACCTCTTTGAAGCTTTTTAGTTTTCTTACATTTTGTTGTGAATACTTCCCCTGTATTCATCATCCTAACCTCAACAGTTAAAAACACAGAAGGCCAATCTTATTTCACCTGCATTTTTTGTAAACTGGTCCTTACATATCAGCTAAATTAAATCCAAGCTTTGTGTTTGTTTTGTTTTATTTTGGGAAGACTACTTTATACATGGTTTCTTTCTTGTGTATCACATGATGCAGTAAATAATGCTCTTTGTGATGTTGTAATTGATCGGGTTTTAGGTATTGTCAGCTTAATTATTCCCTTATAAAATGCCTTATCAGCTTTTAACCTAATTGTTTTTTTTTTTTTTAAATTGTCCAGTTGGTATTTCATTTTTTTTTTAATAGTTTATTGTCAAATTAGTTTCCACATAACACTCAGTGCTCATCCCCACAAGTGTCCTCCTCCATGCCCATCCCCCCCTCCCCCCACATCCATCAGTCCTCAGTTTTTGTCAGCATTCAAGAGTCTCTCATGGTTTGCCTCTCTCCCTTTCCCCCACCATTTCCGCCCTTCTTCTCCCCCTTGTTCCTCCGTCAAGTTCCTCCTAATCCTCCTATACGTGCAAACATATGATATTTGTCCTTCTCTGCCTGACTTATTTCGCTCAGCATAACACCCTCAAGGTCCATCCATGTTGCTACACATGGCCAGATTTCATTGTTTCTCATTGCCATGTAGTATTCCATGGTATAGATAAACCACATCTTCTTGATCCATTCATCTGTTGATGGACACTTAGGCTCTTTCCATGTTTTAGCTATTGTGGAGAGTGCTGCATAACCTAATTGTTTTAACAGCCATTAATGGTTGTTATCTAGATTGACTTTCAGTGAGGTTTACAAAATGGCGGGATTTTAAGTTAATCATTCCTTTATTTTCAAAATTCTTGAAAAGAAGAACTTTTCCTAGTCAAATATTTGGTTATCCTAAGATACAGAAAAAGCAGAATGAATGCTTCCCTTGTTTTCCCCTCCTTATTTACCAGTTTTCAGAATAATGGCTTGGTTTTCTAGCATCCTCCAAGATTGATGGACTTGTAAATTTGAACATATATGATCTGTTTGAATCAATGATAGATATTACTCTTTTTACTCAGTCTTTGTCCAGTGGGAGTTCCTTCAGGTTGGTGCCTGAATCTTTTTGATATGACTGTAGTCTTTGGTATCATCTTTGCTTTTGGCAAAATATGTTCCAGAATCTATTAAAATTTTTTGCCACAAACCTGGCATCAGCTATTTGTCAAAAAAGTCCCATCTTTTTTCAGTGGGACTTAATAGTTGAAGACCACAATCCTGGGCCCTAGGGAGTGTTCACTCCTATTGAGTTGCTCATTTTTTCTAAGTCTTCAGTGGCTAGAACAAGAAAATCCTAACTATTTTTCATTAACGTAATGTGTATCATAAAGTATGTTGTTTTCTTAAAATCAGATTTCAAATTTCAGGTTCTTTTTTGATTTTATATATTTGTATCTTTTCTTTTACAGTAGTGATCTTGGTTCCTAATGACCATAGCGTTGTAACCTATTTCTTGTATTCCACTACTTACATTTGAAAGTTTCAGAAAGTAAGAACAGGGGCGCCTGGGTGGCTCAGTCATTTGAGCATCCGGCCTCGACTGAGGCCATGATCTCACGGTTCATGGGTTCAAGCCCCGCATCAGGCTCTGTGCTGACAGCTCAGAGCCTGGAGCCTGTCTTTGGATTCTGTGTCTTCCTCTTTCTCTGACCCACCCCTGCTCACACTATCTCTCTCTCTCTCAAAAATAAATAAAACATTAAAAAAAAAGTTTCAGAAAGTAAGAGCAATGTTACCATGGCCAACATGATTACTTTTTACTTTTAGAATATAACTTCTAAAGGTACTCATTCAAATTCTGTGTTTTAATGGAACTAAACCACAACTTGATATATAGGTAGGATGATGTATTTAATTAGAATTTAATTTTGTTTTACAATTACCTAAGGCATTTACCTGGTTCCAAAGTTAAATATATGAACTATAACTTTCATCCTGTGGTTTTCACTCCCTTCTCTCCTTCCTGTATGTAACTGCATGGTGGATGCTTATTTTTCTTAACATCTTGTGTTTTGTTTAATATAAGGAAATGAATGTGTGCAATAGGTGTTCATATTCTTTGTCCTCTCAGGCAAAAAAAAAAAAGGTACCTATAAATTGCATATTATTCTTGCTTTTTTTTGTTTTACTTAAGACATCCTAGGCATTGCTCCAAAGTAGTATGTAGAGATCTTTTTACCACAGTATGATACCTAGTGTGTGAGTTTACGGTAGTCTGTTTCACCAGTACTGAATGAACAGAGCCTCCTCCCCCCACCCACCCACCTGCTTTTTGGCTGCTATAGTGCTTCCATAGCTTCGTGCATGTGACACTTCATATTTTTGCCATATTGTCTTTGTGACAAATCCCAAAAGTGGGGTTGTTTCCTCAAAGGATAAATCTATAAGTAATTTGGCTAAATATTGCCACATTGTACCATTTCTCATCCCCATTAGCAGTGTAAGATCATATTGTCAAATTTCTGAAATTTTGGGATTCTGATGGTAAGAATTATATCTGAGTATAGCTTGATTTTGCATTTTTATTAACTATGAATAAAGTTGTTGTAGGGCTATTTGATATTTTTTTATGAATGGTTCATATCTCTTGCCTGATTTTTGTTGGGTTGTTAGTCTTTTTCTTGATTTTTTTTTTTTTTAAGAAACATATGTTGAAGGTATCAATTGATTAGCTGATTAAGGAAGCTAAGTCTTTTTTTCACCCACAGCGTTTTGATTACAGTTGGTTCTTACTGAATATAAATTACAATGTGTATAACCTTTGGCCCTGCAGTTCTACTCATAGGAATTTATCCTGGAATGCTGCATAGTTGTATACATAAAAGGTTATTAATTGTCCTCTAAGTTTCACCCATAGGTATATAGCCAAGGTAATTAGAAATATATATTCCTATAAAAACTCGTACCTCAACATTTTTAGCAGCATTATTCATAATAGCCAAACTTAGAAAACGACCTAAGTGTCTGTTAATTGATGAATAAACAGATAGCAATATGTCCATGTAATGGAATATTATTCAGCCATAAAATTGAATGATGAACATGGATGATTCTTGAAAACATGCTTAATGAAAGAAGGAAGGCACAATAGGCTACATGTTATGTGATTCCATTTAAGAATTCCATTTATTTTTTATTCCAGAACAGGCAAATCTGTAGAGACAAAAATGGGGTGAGGAGAGAATGGGGAGTGACTGCTAATGAATATGAGGTTTCTTTTTGGGGTAATGAGAAATTACCTAATTATCTAATTTCAGAATTAGATAGTGGTGATAATTTTACAACCTTGTGAATATAACAAAAATGCTGACTTGTACAGTTGAAAACAAGTTATTTTAATGGGACGTGAACTATAGCTCAATAAAAAATCAAAAATGTTCATCATCAATCTAACCATGAGAACATTAAATAAATTCAAGTTGAAGGACATTCTGCAAAATAACTGGTAAAGAATATAGCAGTAGTTCTCAAAAATGTCAAGATTATGAAAGTAAAAAATAAAAGCCTTACTCACCATTTCAGATTGGAAGAGCCCAAGGAAACATGAGCATGAAATACTGTGTGAAATCCTAGATTAGATCTTGAATCAGGAATATTAAAACGTTAGTGGGGAAAATGGTGACGTTCAAATAACGTATGTGAATTAGCTACACTGGTATAGCAATATTAACTTCTAGGTTTGGATAATTATATCGTAGTTATATAAGACATTAACATTTGGAGAAGTTGGGTGAAGAGTATACCAGAACTTTGTACAGATTTTGCAACTTTTTTTATAGGTTTTAAATTTTTAAAAAATAAAAATAATTAATTGCAAAAACATTAGAAAGGTGGAAATTCTTGGGGTGCCTGGGCACAGAGCCTCCTTACGATCACTGTCTCTCTCTCTCTCTCCCCCCTCCTTGGGTTAAAAAAAAAAAAAGTGGAAACTCCATAGATAAGTATCAGTAGTGGGGGGCGCCTGGGTGGCTTAGTCGGTCAAGCGTCCGACTTTTGCTTAGGTCATGATCTCACGGTTTGTGGGTTCGAGCCCCGCGTCGGGCTCTGTGCTGACGGCCAGCTCAGAGCCTGGAGCCTGTTTCAGTCTGTGACTCCCTCTCTCTCTGACCCTCCCCTACTCACGCTGTCTCTCTCTCTCTCTCTCCTAGGAATAAATAAAAAAAACATTAAAAAAATTTTAAAAAAAAGTATTAGTAGTGGAATAGTTAAATTTATGGGTACATTCATGCAGCGGAATACTGTATAGATGTTATAAAGAATGAGGGTTTGCATCCAGTGCAATGGTGCAATGGATAAAAATAGATAAAGGTAAAAATGGTAACATATATATTCTGTTACCAGTTACTTAAAAGTATGTTTTTACTAATGAATGTACATATATATATATAACTACATGATAGATATCTAACATTGTGAATACCTACGGAGAATAGAGCATGTAGAGTCCCTTATTTTAAGGTTTTACAGCATTCATATGTCAGTGTAACACTGGTAATTTCTTAAAAAAAAAAAAAAAGTATGTGTATTCCATAAAAAATGATGCAGAAAGACCACAATAGGTGGAAGAGAAATGCTAAGTCCAAGTATGTAGTTCTTTCAGTACTGGCTTTCATAAGTTTGATGTTTTGTTTCTTTGTATTTAAGCTCATCAGCTAACTTTTAGTAGTGATTTATTGGTTGGTTGCTGTATTCTACTTTGAATGAAATCCCAGGGAATACTTGTTTTGCAATGTTGTTTTAATGACTGGTTACAAACTACTCTGTAACCAGAGTGACATTAAGCCTCTAGTCACATCTCTTTAGGAGAGAATTATAGTCGGCTTAGTTAACAGGGCCAAGTCTCAAAGCAATACAATGTTAATTCCTTAAAAAAAAAAAAAAAAATATATATATGTATATATATATATATATACATATATATATATATTCAGTGGTTACTGTTACCTGTGATGGGTCTTTAAAACAGAATGCTGGGGACCATGCCTTTTATTCACTTACTGGGTAACTTTAGTGTGCTGGGAAAATCATCACTACAGTAAAAAAGGAACCCCCTGCGGTTTGCATCTTGGAGCGAGGGCCTCCTAGCTCAATTTTAGAGGGATTTCACTTTATTGATTTTCACAGTTATGGATGGACTGAGGGATGAGATTGGAGAGCTATAAAAGAGACCCCAAGAAAATCTTAAATTTAAACTTAATCATGAGGGCAGAGCGGGGGTTGGCATCAGTTAATGATTGCTGTGTAAGAATCTACCCCCACATTTAGTGGCTTTAAAACAGCAACCGTTTATGACAGTTCTTTGGATTAGTTCAATTTGGGCTCCTTCACTGGATTTGCTTGGAGCGACTCCTGCTTTGTAGTCACCTGCAGGCGTGATGGGTTTGGGTGACTTAGATTAGATTGCCTACCTCCTCCTGTGTTGTGCAGGTGGTGATGCTGTGCAACAGTTGGTCTAGGGGGCTCCGTAGGGAGGGCTTCATACACTTTCATCCTCCGTTGCCTAAAAGGCAGTTCTGTGTGGTCTTGATGTCCTCTGGAGGCCTCGGTTCAGAAGTCCATATTGTCACTTCACCTGACAACTGTTGGTTAGAGCACGTTGTTAAGCCAGCCTAGATCCAGGGAAGTGAAGAAATAGACTCCACCTTTTGATGGCAGAGGCAGCACAGTCATACTGCAAAAAGATGATGTCTACAGGGATGAGAGGAATTTGCAGCTCTGTTTTTGCTGAGGTTTATACCTGTCTCCACAAGTATAATAGGGCGACATGAGTGTGGTATCAAGAAAGATTTGGAGAAGGCAGGGAAGAGAAGTCAAGATAGGGTTAAGAGGCCATTGCAGTCATTTGTGGGAAGATGGTAATACAGGTGTATAAAGACATCACCATATACTCACCTAAACATCTCCGTGTTCAATGCTGATTTGTAAAGGGGCAGTGGAGAGAGTAGACATTGAGCTGATCCAGGGAGGCCACACTAGATCAGGCTCAACTGGATATAAGTGGTTAAGTTTTGTTAAAATCTTTCTGATTTGCTCAGATAATTTAAGGAAGAAACTTGTGACACCTTTTTCATCAGCATACTGGCCACCAAGAATTTAGGAAGAATTGGAAGGAAGGCAGATTTCTCTTTTTTGTCACCTTATATCCATTTGCCCACACTTAGTTCCCACCATGCCAAAGCCTGCCTGTCATACTGCATTTCTCTGATGTATCACTGGTATTCGCTAAGGGATGAATGATCGTTCAATAAAGTAATTTATGTAGAAGTGAGAATAAGAAAATGTTTGCATTTTAGAAGAGGTGTTTGTTAAACAGTTTCTTATTGAAACGTGAACATACAGTGTATGAACAAAAAAGTAGGTTGTCTGTTTTTTTTAAGGTGTTAAAATAACATAATATCCTGAAGATACATCACACAGATTAAAGTGTTTATCTTTCTTTGTGTTTAATCAGCATTGCAGCCACATGGATCTCTATCCCAGTTGTCTCCACAAATAGAGCTTCATTGCTTGTGAAAGCACCAAACCACGGAAACTGCAAATGAGAAATAGGGTTGCCTTCCTGTGTTTCTTATTGTGCACTGCTTTCAGTTTTTTGAGATTCTTGTATGTGTGATGCTTAATAAGGAAAATGAATGATTCAAGAGGAATAGTTGGTCTGTTGGTTGACAGACTCACCCACTGTTTGGAAGCAGTTGCTTTGTAGTGTGGGGTGGTGACTATCAGAATTTTCACTCAGATAATTAGAAATTATTAGGAAATGCATAGAGTTTAATTTACTTTTTAAAAAATTATTTTTGCCACCACTTCCACATTTTTTTCTTTAAATTTTATTTATTTAATTTAATTTAATTTTTTATTTCTGAGAGAGAGAGGCAGCATGAGCAGGGGAGGGTCAGAGAGAGAAGGAAATACAGAACCTGAAACAGGCTCTGAGCTAGCTGTCATGACCTTGAGCCAAAGTCGGACACTTAACTGACTGAGCCACCCAGGCACCCCTAAATTTTAAAACNTCAGAAAGAAGGATCTTTTAAAAGCATGCCTTACATCAATACCATTATTACAAGGAGCTTAATTCTTTACTGTCAGCTAATACCCAGTCTGTTTTATTATTTCCATGATTGATTCAGAATTGTCTTTTTTTCCAGCTAGTTTGAGTCAAAACCACCGAAAATCCCACAAATTGCTTTTGGTTAATATTTCTGAAATTTCATGGGGCGCCTGGGTGGCTTAGTCGGTTAAGCGTCTGACTTTCGCTTAGGTCATGATCTCCTGGTTGGTGGGTTCGAGCCCCGTGTCGGGCTCTGTGCTGACTGCCAGTTCAGAGCCTGGAGCCTATTTCAGAGTCTTTGTCTCCCTCTCTCTCTGACCCTCCCCTACTCACGCTGTCTCTCTCTCTCTCATAGAAATAAATAAAAATAAAAAAAAAATAAAAAAAAATTTCTGAAATTTCTTTTAATCTGTGTACTAACATAGTTCTTCCTTTTCCTTTTTTCTTGCCCATACAACTTCCTTGTTGAAGAAACTGGGTCATCTGTTTCAAAACATTTTTTACATTTTGGGTTTGCTTTTTTTTTTTTTTTAATGTTTATTTTTGAGAGAGAGAGAGAGGAAAGAGAGAACCCAAGTTGGATTGGGGCAGAGAGAGAGACACACACACACACACACAGACACAGAATCCGAAGCAGGCTCCAAGCTGTCACCACAGAGCCTGATGTGGGGCTCAGATTCACAAACCGTAAGATCATAACCTGAGCTGAAGTCTGAGGCTTAACTGATTGAGCCACCCAGGCACCTTGGGTTTTAGTGATTAAAAGATCAGAGAAGAGATCCTTCTTCCATCTCATGTGTATTGTGGAGTGCTTACTACTGTAGTGGGGTGAGAGAAGGGCTATTTGAGATACATCCTTCGTAGCATTTAAATTACCATTCTGTGGGAGGTAGACAAAAATGAATCCTGCAGTTTGTTGGAAATCTCTAGAAAACAAGAGCATAACAAGGGGATAGGGAGGTGGGGGACCTTGTTGGACCAGTGGGATGTGGGGCTGAATGCCCTGGAGCAGTGGAGTTCACAGGATCTGATTTACATTTGAATGGGTCCCTGGCTGCTGTGTAGTGGTTGAGGGAGCAGGGGTAGAAAGCTACTCAGTAATTTGGGCAAGAGGTGGTAGAGGGTTAGATGGAGGACAATGTGGATAGAGCCAAGGGTAATGGCAAAGTTTCTGTCTCCAGCAGCAGGAATGACATACGCAGAAGGTCTCAGAAGGCTTAGCCACAGGCAGAGGCTGAACCGTTGCTTTCATTTCCATTCTTTCTTCTGTTCATAAAAGACTATTGCAAAATAGTGCTTATTGCAAAATAGTGCTTTTTGATGGTTATGTTCAAGGCCTTTTGGTTATGGGGGTGGAGGAAACATTTTTTCTTTTAAACTTTGTAAAGTGTTTTCTGTTTTTGCAGATGTGTTATTTAATGGCATTTAAAAGTACTTATTGGCGCGCCTGGGTGGCTCAGTTGGTTAGGCCGCCGACTTCAGCTCAGGTCATGATCTCATGGTTAGTGGGTTTGAGCCCCGCGTCGGGCTCTGTGCTGGTAGCTCAGAGCCTGGAGTCTGTTTCAGATTCTGTGTCTCCCTCTCTCTCTGCCCCTCCCCTGCTCATGTTCTGTCTCTCTCTGTCTCAAAAATAAATAAACATTAAAAAATTTTTTAAAAAGTTCTTATTAGGCATTGAAAAAAAAATTGAGAAATTTACAAGTTTGAATTTTTTTTAATGTTTATTTTTGAGAGAGAGTGAGTGAGAGTGGGGGCCAGGCAGAGAGAGGGGAACAGGGGATCCATAGAAGGCTCTGCACTGACAACACAGAGCCTGATGCAGGCCTCAACCCCACAACCATGAGATTATGATCTGAGCCAAAATCAAGAGTTAGAATGAGCCACTGAGGTGCTCCTAAGTTTGAATTTTTAATAACAATTGTTCTTGGCTCTGAAGATTTCCAAAACTACAAAAACATTGAAATTCTGTTCCCTTCATCTAAATTGAGCAGTTAACATTTTGTAATATTAGCTTTAGGAAGTATGTATATACCGTGCTCGCTTCGGCAGCACATATACTAAAAATAGGAAGTATGTATATACCAAAAAAATTTGTCATTTGGCCAAGCCATTTGATAATAAGTTGTGGACATCAAGACCCACCCGTATTATTGTCTAGTATACAGTCCATATTCACATTTTATCCTTTTGTTCTCTTTTCATCCAGGATCCAGTCCAGGATCCCGCATTTGGTTGTTGCAACTTTTACCTCCTCCAATGTGTTTGAGTTTCCCTGCTTTTCTCTTTTGTATTTTATGACAAATACATAAAATTTTTTTTAGCTTATTTATTTTGAGAGAGAGAGAGAGAGCACGTGCCTGTGCACATGAGTGGGGGGTGGGCAGAGAGAAGGTGGGGGAGAGAGAGAATCCCAAGCAGACTCCACGCTGTCAGTGCAGTGCGCTGATGGGGGCTCAATCTAATGAACCCAGAGATCGTAACTTGAGCTGAAATCAAGAGTTGGGTGCTTAACAGACTGAGCCACCCGGCGCCTATTCGACATGGACATTTTTAAGGAGACCAAGCCAGTTGTCTTATATAATGTCTCACAATCTGGATTTGTTTGATCATTTCTTTATGATTAGATTCCAGTTAAGCCATGTGGATGTACTTTTATGTTTTAAAGAGTTAAAGATATTAGTATAGGAATAGTATGGATTTTATAGTCTTTTGCAAGCATCACTTCCAGTTACTACCAAGTGGTAGCAAGGCACCTAATCTTGTAATAAGATGTCACAAAGCCAAAGAACATTAAATTGAAGAGAATTTTGGGTTTTATCTGCAGAACACTAGGAAAACTGTCACAGTCTTAGAACGCAACAGACACTGAAAGCTGGATTTTGACATTATGGTATGGACTGTGTTTTCCTTGTTGTTCTTCCTCTGCCCGCCGTCACTTAAATCGTCTGTGTGGCCCTGGAAGCTTTTGAGGAGGTGACCCACATGCCCACATGTTTTAAATAGCTAGGGAAACGTCAGTTTAGAACGGCCAAGTTGCAGAGGAACACATAATTAGTATGAGACAGAATAGTTGGGTCCTGGAGCCTCAGTTGGTTCTCAACCAGAGCTCAGTTATTTGCATTGATGAGACAAGTAAAAGCTTTTTAATCTTGGCACCTTCTGTGATGAGGCAGAATGCAGGAATCAGGCATAACACAAAATGTTTTATCTTACACAATATAGGTAGGTCCTAAGTTTATTTTGTATAGCACTTTGTGTTAGATACTATTTTAGGGCGATGAATTTCTTATATCTTTTTACTATTTTTCATAATAACTTTCTTCCTTTTTTAGCTACAGGGCTTTGGCCGACCAAGTGTATACCATGCTGCTATTGTCATCTTCTTAGAATTCTTTGCGTGGGGCTTGTTGACAACTCCAATGTTAACTGTAAGTATTGCTGAACAAGTTGTTTTTTATGAAAGCAAAAGAAAGTTTCTTAAGCAGGTATCCTCAGGGCTGTATGTCTAGCTGTGTGTTTGAGAGTAGCTCTTGACAATAATTTAAGACTGCTTATTCCACTGGGTTGTTTCCACTGTGTAGACTGTGAACTAACTACCTGCAATAAAATACCTGGGCTACTCATCAAATATTTTTAAGTAACAAGGCACTCCCACTGAATCAGAAACTTGGAAGTGCTGTCAGTGAACTATATGCATTTAGGAAGTTCATTAAGATGCATTAGAGGAAATTAACACAAAACTCTGTCAAAGTTTATAACTTACTTTGGATGTAATGGCTTTTGACCAAGAACGTAGTAAATAGATTGGTAAGTACCTTGTAACATAACTGATAATTCTAAGAATGTGCAAATTTTTATTTTTGGTAGCTAGCTTACCTATTGCCATTTCTTTGCAGAGGCTGCATTGAATTTCTTAGCAAGAACCTGGATATTTGATACATAGTGTGGATAGAGGGAAGGGAGATGCTGAAGGAAACATGGGCATGTAGATTTTAGGTGCTTAATCACTGACAGTTTTAATAAAGATATTTTAAAATGAAAAGGTATTTTAAAATTGGTCTTAAATTTTATATTTCTTAAATTATTCATTAAAAATCATTGATGGTTAACTCTTCCAAATTACCATTTTGCCTTAAACAAAGAATCCCTTTGGATACAGATAAACTTTATTACCAAAATAGATTTGGGAAATAGCTAACTTTAGAGGGTGGCTATTAGCATTATATAAGACTTTGCTATGCGGTTTTAAAATTTTTAATTCTTTTGGTGCATTTAAATAAAATTTGATTAATTAAAATTACAATTTGGATGGAACAGTCAACTTAAAAGATTGCCTATGTTTTTAAACCTTTGTTTTATTCTGTCTCATTGCACTGCCTTTTCCTTCCTAATGCTTTACTGCAGAGGGTAGTTGGTTATTAGTTAATGGGAGTAAGTGGTCCATATTTTAACTTTCATGAGCCTGCTGTGTTCATCACTGGGCTACCTTTGACACAGTTGGTACTCAGTAGATATTTTCTTTGAATAATAAATATATGCATTGTAGGCACAGATGTATGTCCTCAAGGGATTGTCTCTTTGAGACCTGCTCTTAGTATGAATATAGACACACCAGACCACTCATTTTTCTAAATAGTTTATTGTCAAGTTGGTTTCCATATAACACCCAGTGCTCATCCCCCCAGGTGCCCTCCTCCATGCCCATCACCCCCTTCCCTTCCCCCCCCACCCCCATCAGCCTTCANATTTTGGTTACTAGCCCTGTTATCTGATATGTCATTTGTGGCTATCTTTTCCCATTCTATCGGTTGCCTATTAGTTTTATGGATTGTCTCCTTTGCCGTGCTGAAGCTTTTCATTTTGATGAGGTCCCAATAGTTCATTTTTGCTCTTGATTCCCTTGCTTTTAGGGATGTGTCAAGTAAGAAATGGCTGCAGTTGAAGTCAANATTGATTTTGTATCCTGCATCTTCACTGAATTCATGGATCAGTTCTAGTCGGCTTCTGGTGGAGTCTGTCGGGTTTTCCACGTAGAGTAAGTATCATGTTGTCTGCGAAAAGTGAAAGTTTGACTTCTTCCAGACCACTCATTTTAAGGAGCTGTGTTATTTTTGGTCCTAGCTCTCTGACTGCCCCTCACCCTCAGCTTCTTTGTTAAGAGTTGTAAAAAGTATTTTTCTTTGGCACCTGGGTGGCTCAGTTGGTTAAGCGTCCAACTTCGTCTCAGGTCATGGTCTCACAGTTCATGGGTTCAGGCCCTGCGTCGGGCTCTGTGCTGACAGCTCAGAGCCTGGAGCCTGCTTGGGATTCTGTGTCTCCCTCTCTTTCTGCCCCTCCCACGCTCATGCTCTGTCTCTGTCTAAAGATAAAAAAAAAACATTTAAAAAAAAAGTATTTTTCTGATGCAGCCAGACATCTGCCATAGTGGTTCAGCAAGTTTCTCAATATAGAGTTAATCCTATAATCATTCTCTAGTAAGCTTCAGAGTGAAGTGAAGAATATTTTAATGTTTTTGAGGCCTTGTTAGAAATTCTAAAACCACCTTTCAGACTGTTAAAATCCTTGAGGACCTTTTTGGCCCTAGAACAGATGGTCTGATCCCTTTTAATCTTAATTGATTAGTTATTAATTTAAAAATTAATTTTTTTTAATGTTTGTTCAATTTTTTTTAATGCTTTATTTATTTCTGAGAGAGAGAGAGAGAGAGACAGCATGAGCAGTGGAGGGTCAGAGAGAGAGGGAGACACAGAATCTGAAACAGGCTCCAGGCTCTGAGCTGTCAGCACAGAGCCCAACACGGGCCCTGCTCGTGTTCGCTCTCTTTCAAAAAAAAAAAAAAAAAAAAAGGTGAAACCATTCTTATCACACAGACTACATCAAAAACAGGCAGTAGGGCAGGTTAGGCCTGTGGGCCATACTTTACAGACCCTGACAGAAGGGAAACAACAAAACGGATGAAGAGCTGACTTCCCATTAGGTACGATGGAAGCCAGAAGGCAGTGTAATGACAGAAGTGCTGAAAAACCTATGAACAAAATCAGAATGTTTTGTGTATCAAATTTTAAGAAAGGAGACCTACCAACTATTATATTACCATGTCAACTCTTCTTATAATTATACAAAACTTGGAAATCAGCATTGCTTTTTTTAAGCATTCAAATGTTTACTGATATAAACAGACTACAACATACACACGGAGCACACAATAGTAGGACAGAAATAAATGCTAAGCAAAAGTCAGTACATCTGCTTAGTTAAAGCTCATTATATTACAACAGTCAGTTGTGCAAGAGAAAGGAGAGATTTAACATATTGTGATCATATAGATACTTTTACAGAATGCCACTTATCTCATTTTAATAATTATAAGGCACTCAAGATAGGAAATTCTGGGTACTTGGTCAAAAAACCATTAGAAAACTGTCATAACCATAAGATGGACCTGAACATCCCGATTCCAGAAAGCAAGACAGTCTTCATGTGACTATAGCTTGAACTTTACTGCCTTTCATGTGGAGAGCAAAGCACCCATGTATTATGCTCCAAATGCCCAAAACAGTCCTATCCCGTTTTATCCACCTCAGTTCCCAAAAGGAAATGATTAAGTGAAGGAAACGAAGGGCTGGACTGAAGAGGAAATAAGGGGGAGACAAGACAGAACATATGGTTTGTTGAATAAATGAGTACATATTTTGACAGTAAGGATAGGAAACCAGTGTGGCAGAAAAATGTTTAAAGGGCACTCTCTAATTATTAGATCACCATATGGAGAGGATGGTGTGGGGGAATACTATATTCTTGAATCTCTAGCTTGCAAAAGAAAATCTGCAAATTCCAAGAATACAATTTTCCACTGACAGGAACCAGTATTAAGTAAATCTTTATTGAAATAAGTGTTCTAAGTATGTCTGAAGATGTTTATGTTAGTTTAATCAGGTAACTTAGAATAAAATGAAATCAGGTCCTCTGAGAAGATGCACACTTCAAATAGAGGGTAGAGTGTAAGGCAGGGATGTAAAGAGTCATTTTTACATACAAACTACTGCAACTAAAAGGTTAGGCCAATGTGTGAGACCAACTTCACAAATCTGCTTCAGTGTATTAGGGGCTGAGAACTTTGTGATGATACTTAATAAACTAAGGTAGTACTCTAGGACATGGCTACAAGTGACACAGGCAACAAATCTCACACAGAAAAGTGACTTCAGAAAGAGTAAACTGTTCTCTACTACTTCAAACAGAGGGCTCATAATGGTATTAAGATGCAAACAGTCATACTGGACAAAATATTCATATGTAGGTACTGTTCTGTATCTCCAAATCCTTCCCTCAGGTGACTTCTTGCCCAATGGAAACAGGACAGAGTGCTGTCCACTAGTTACAGAATGGAACACGCCCACACATGAACCGTAATCCTAACAGTTACACCACAGTGGGTGACAGATGCAAGATGCCAAGAACTAGTTCTTAAGGGCAGAGGGAGAAGGAGAATATTAATCAGGTTTAGTGCAGAGCCTGACATAGGGCCTGATCTCACAACTGTGAGATCATGACCTGAGCTGAAATCAAGTGTTGGATGAGGCTTTATCGATGGAGTCCCCAGGCGCTCTGATTTTTACATTTTTAAATGTATAATGTAAACATTTGGAAACATTCAAAAGAAGATACGAAATTGATGTGAAATTCAGGTAGAAGGATCCATAAATAAAAATTTGTTGGACCCCAACAGTGGCCACTGAATGTAACTGCTGTGGTGCTACAATGGCAGAGTTGAGTTGGAACACACACCATGTACTGTGGAATGTTTCCTATGTACTGTATGTCCCTTCACATACAGTAATTTATTAATCCCTACTGTACGTGGTGGATTTAGTTTCCTTTTTTTTCTGCTTAGAGATTTTTCTCTTTGTCTTTTAACAATTTGTGCATTGAGGTGTCTAAGTGTGGGTCTCTTTGTCTAACTTTTACTTGGGGTTTGTTTAGCTTCTAGGGTCTGTAATTAATACTTTTAATCAAATTTGGGAAGTTTTGGGCCATGATTTCTTCAAATGTTTTTGGTGCCTCCTCAGTCCTTTTGTTTTGGGACTTTTATCAAATGTTTTTACATTAATAATGTCACACAGGTCTCTGAAGCAGTGTTCAGGTTTTATCCTTTTTTTCTCCCAAAAATTACTGTCAGACTTTTGACATGATGGTATAAGGAGGTCAACAATTTTTTCCTAATAACATTGGACAGAACAGTCAAACACATATATCAGTGCTCTGGAATTCAAACACATAAAACAAACTGAGAAGCATTGATTCATTAAATTACTGAACTTTAGGCAAGAGCAGTGAGTTTGCAGTTATGAGCTGTATCCTTTTGCTATAATAAATTGTAACTGAATATAACCACTTCTAAGCCTATCAGATCACTGAAATCCATTCTGTTGATGGACATTTGGGTTTCCAGTCTTTGCCTCTTACGTATATTGTTGTTGTGATGTTTCTTGTAAAAGTCTTTTGGTGATTGTGTTTACGTATTTCTTGTAATATCTACCTAAGAGTAAAATTGCAGGGTTTCATTCAGCTTCAGTATGTATGTACTGCCCAAAGTTTTCCAGAGTAATTTAACCAGTTTACCCTGCAGCTAGCCAGGCTTTACTTTATGCAGTTCAGATTAGTAATATTTTTTCCCTTAAGGTTAGTACTTTCTTATAATCGTGTTGGGGCACCTGAGTGGCTCAGTCGGTTGAGCATCTGACTTTGGCTCAGGTCATAATCTCCCGGTTTGTGAGTTCGAGCGCCGATCGGGCTCTGTCCTGCCAACGCAGAGCCTGCTTTGGATCCTCTGTCTCCCTCTTTCTGTGCCCCTCCCCTGCTTTTTCTTGTTCCCTGTCTCTCAAAAACAGAGAAATATTTTGTTTTTAATCTTGTTTAAGAAACCTTCTGCCCCAAAATTATATTGGTTTCTTTTTCACAAATAGATCTGCCATCCATCTAGAAACAAGTCACTTGTAGGGGTCCTTTTTGTAGATTCCTCTTTATGAATAATGCATAGCTGAACCAGCATGATTTATTGAAAAAAATCTTTTCTTTCCTCACTGTATGTGTCAACTTTGTCATAAACCAGTTAACCATATACATACAGATTTGTTTCTGAGTTTTATATTCTATTTATATGTCTTACTCTGTTTATCGTCCTGTGTCAGTACCAGGCTGTGTTGTTTTCTGTAGCAATAGCTTGGTATCTTTTGTAACTTCTGTAGCTTGTTTCTTCTTCCTCAAGATTGCCCAAGCTACTGTAGGCCTTTTAATATATTCATATACATTTTATAATCAGCTCTTCAGTATTCACATAGTAACTGGAATTTTGATTGTGATGACATTGAGGATAGATTAATTGGAGGAGAACTGATCTTTACAATATTGAGTCTTCTACATGGTATACCCTCTATATATCTAGTTTTTAAAATTTGTCTGAATAATATTTTCTGTTTCTTGGTGTAGAGATTTTTCACTAGATTTATTCCTAGGTATTTGGTGGCTTTTGATGCTATTATAAATGGTATCGTTTTAAAGATCTAATTTTCTATTATGTTGGTATATAAAACAGTTTGTTTTTGTGTTTTCACCTTGTGTCCATTGATTTTGCTAAATTCACTCATTAATCCTAAGAGTTCATCTGTAGATTTTTATATACACATTCATATATTTTGTAAATAGTGACAGTTAACTCCTTCCAGTCTTTTTTTTT
>NW_027531900.1:56687-96128 GCF_008692635.1 Crocuta crocuta
TTTTTTTTTTTTTTTCTTATTGCCTTACTGTGACATCCAATACAACACTGAACAGAAGCAGTTGCTGTAGTGGACAGCCTGATCTCCTAGATGCTCTCTGATGGAAAGTGATCTAAAATTCACCACTAAATGTGATATTTGCTGTAGATTTGTTTTTGTAGATACTGTTTAACAGAGAAAGGAAATTCACTCTTTTCTGATTTTGCTTAGAGTTGTTATCCTGAATGGTTGTTAAATGTTATCTAAACTTTCTGTGTATAACCAGAAAATAATTAGATTCTCCTCATTATTTGGGTATTGTGGTTAGTTATATTGATTAAAAAATTTTTTTCAATGTTTTCATTTATTTCTGAGAGAGAGAGAGAGACAGTGTGAGCAGGGGAGGGTCAGAGAGAGAGGGAGACACAGAATCTGAAACAGGCTCCAGGCTCTGAGCTAGCTGTCAGCACAGAGCCCGATGCAGGGCTCGAACCCACAAACTGTGAGATCATGACCTGAGTCGAAGTCAGACGCTCAACCGACTGAGCCACCCAGTCGCCCCCAAATTATTATAGTCTTAACTGACTATGTTCCCTATGTTGTACAATCCTGGGACTTCTTTATTTTCTAACTGGCTAGGTATTATTCCACTGTGTGTGTGTGTGTGTGTGTGAGTGTGTGTGTGTGTGTGTGTGTGTGTGTGTATATATATATCTATCTATCACATCTTCTTTATCCATTCATCTATTAATGGAAACTTAAGTTGCTTCTATATCTTGGGTATTAAAAATAACACTTCAGTCAACATAGGGGTGCATATATGTTTTTGAATTAGTGTTTTTGTTTTCTTTAGGTAAATATCCAGGACTGGAATTATTGGTTCATATGGTAATTCTATATTTAATTTTTGAGGATCCTCCATACTCTTTTCCATAGTGGCTCCACGAATATACAACCCCATCAACAGTGCATTTTTACCAACATTCTCACCAACACTTGTTATTTCTTGGCTTTTTGATACTAGCCCTTCATCTCACAGGTGTGAAATGGTATCTCATTTTACTTTTGATTTGTGTTTCCCAATGATTAATGATGTTGAGTATCTTTTCATGTGTCCATTGGCCATTTTCATGTCTTCTCTGGAAAAAATGTCCCTTCATGTCTTCTGCCTGTTTTAATTGGATTCTTTTTGGGTTTGTTTTGTTTTGTTTTTTGTTTTTTGGTACTGAGTTGTGTAAGTTCTTTCAATAATTTGAGTATTAACATACCCTTACTGATATGTCTTTTGCAATTATCTTCTCACATCCCTTACATTATCTTGTCATTTGTTGTGGTTTCCCTCACTGTACAAAAGCTTTTTATTTTGGTGTAGTCCCAATAAGTTTAAGAATTATCAATTCTAAATTTTTTCAAAAGAATTACTTGTGGTTTTGTTGATTTTCATTATTGAATGCTTAGATTTCATTTCATTGATTTCTGTTCTTTTATTACCTTATTTCATTATTTCTTTGGGTTGGATTTGCTGTTCATTTTCTATTCTTTATTTTTTTTAATAAGTTTTAATTCGCTTTATTTTTCTTGTACAAAACTATGTGGTGGCCACAGCTGGAGCCTGGGTCCTCTGCATGGAGACTCTGGTGTGGGTCTTTATGAGATGGTCAGTGAATTCCTGGTAGGGAGACTTGGTGAACACGGTCTCTTCCCTAAGGTCAGAGTGAGATAGCTGTAGGTCTTGGAAACGGCATCAAAGTGGCCTTGACTGGAAAAGGGAAAACAACAGCAGTGGGTTGATGGCTTCTTGTGACACAACACCCCAGGTGCAAATAGAAACTGTTGCACTCTGAGGAACAGAAAGGCCACTTGGGGCTGTCTGTCATTCATTAGAAGGGCCTTCCTCTCTCTTTGTCTAAAAATATGCCAACCACACACTGAGTATGATTAATCAGAGCTGAGAGAGGTTTCTAGGTTCTTTATATGGAAGCTTAGAACACTGATTTCAGTTCTTTGTTGGTTTTCAGTTTTATGTATTTAAAACTTTAGTCTCTAAGCATTGATGTGCTTATAATCATGAGTTTTATGTGTTGTATCTTTATTACCATTTAGTTTCTTCTTTTTTCTAATATTTCTTTGACTTCTTTGACTCCTGGATTGTTGGAAGTATATTGTCTTAATTTCTAAACATTTGGGGACTTTTCTAGATTATTGTATTATCAGAGAACATATTATGAATTTTTTTTGTTCTTTGAAATTTGCTGAAGCTTATTTTGTATCCTAGTACATAGTTAAGTCTTATAAGTTTTCCATATAACCTAAAAAGAACAAGTATCCCCTAGAGTAGTGTTCTCTATATGGTAAGTGTGTTAAATGTGTTCATTATTTTTTATGTCTTTTATGTATTCACTGATGTATTTTGTCTACCTGTTCTCACATCTTTCAAGAGAGATGTGCTTCTCTTCTTTTTATGTTACTGTTTTGCAGCTGAATTCTGCATTTTAAAAACATTTACAGTGCATTGTAAATTTTATACAGTCTGTATTTACCCTGATATTTATCCATTCTGATGCTCTTCTTCCTTTTTCTGGATTCCTGTGCCCTCTCCTGTAATCAGTTCTTAAGGATTTTTTGTTTGTTTGTTTGTTTTGCTTAGTTTGCATAGGTCCCTGTGCAGCACATTGGTTTTTTTTTTTTTTTTTACAAATAGTTTATTGTCAAATTAGTTTCCACATAACACCCNCTGCCCATTTCTTCACTGGATTGTTTGTTTTTCGGGTGTGGAGTTTGGTGAGTTCCTTATAGATTTTGGATATTAACCCTTTATCTGATATGTCATTTGCAACCATCTTTTCCCATTCAGTTGGTTGCCTATTAGTTTTGTGGGTTGTTTCCTTTGCTGGCAGCACATTGTTTTTAATGCATGTAGCATTTTCTTGAATGTCTTGGAGGACACTTGCATTTATTTTAAAATTTTCTTATGTTTCCTACCGTAATTGGGTTCTTTAGCAGTGAGGTAGATTTTTTTTCCCTATTTGTGTTGTTCTTTGTGCCTTTCAGAGGTTTTCAAATTTTTGTTGAATTTTATGTATGCTTATATTTACTAAAGAGGGTAGGATCAGAGATTGTGAAAACAAATGTCTTCCAGGGGTAGGCAAATAATGTATATGTCAAATAGGATCAGAACATAACAGCTGGCATATAGGCTCCTTCAACTGCAGCAGCCACTGTCTGCTTACTCAGCTAATTGAATATGTGTAAATTCAAGCCCCATGTTTTGAAATCTTCTGGTTTCCTGTGACATGCTAGAAAATCATAGGGAGTATGGTGAAATTTCCTGAAATTTACACATTGACAGCCACCTCATTTGAAAAACACAAATACAAATCACAAAGAGCATCACTTTGCCAGTTGGCTACCTGTGGCCTAGATTTCCTCTGGCAGCTGGAGTATCGTTGTCCAACCCAGGTGGAAAGCCCTATTCCTCAGAATTGAATGCAGACATTGCTTATAGGAGTTCTTGATTTTTGACAGTGTGGTTGTTTGGAGATTCCTCTATCATGATGAAGTGGTTTATTATGTGATTGTAGGGCTTAGCACTACTCCTGGCAGCCGTAAGAGGCTTGGGGCACTGTCATTTTTAATCTCACCCATTCGGTTCCTCTGGTATCCCATGTAGAAGTCCCAGTTCAGAGAACTTTGTTTCCTATGTTTTGAAATTTTATTTTTATTTTTTTAAATGTTATATTTGAGAGCGAGCAAGTGAGCAGGGGCATGGGTAGGGGTAGAGGATCCCAAGCAGGCTCCACCTGACAGCACAGAACCTGATGTGGGGCTCAGACTCGTGAATTGTGAGGTCATGACCTGAGCTGAAACTAAGAGTCGGGTGCCTAACTGACTGAGCCACCTAGGTGCCCTCCCCCCCGTTTAAAAATTTTACTTATTTTGAGAGAGAGAGAGAGAGAGAGAGAGAGACAGAGCGCGCGCGCGAGCGAGTACAAGTGGGGAAGTTGCAGAGAAAAGGAGAGAATATCCCAAGCAGGCTCCACACTGTCAGCACAGAGCCCAATGCAGGACTGGAACTCATGAACCATGAGATCATAACCTGAGCCAAAGTCAGACACTTAACCCAGGGGCACCTGAGAACTATGCTTTTTGATTCTTATGTTGGGCACAGATATGGAGGTCACTAGCTTTGAGAGCAAGATACAGGAGCTTATTTTGTAACCTGTTCAACTATGGATGTCTTTCCTTCTCCTCCAGTTCTGTCCCCCGGCCCCCCAACCTGATTTCTAAAAATGTACTTTTTCAAAGACCTTTTTTTCCTACCTTCACATATTATTGTTCTTCAACTGTTTTAGGGTTTGTTATCAGCCTCTTCCCTCTGCTGTAATCATCCAGAAGTACCTCACTATTCTTAGCTTCCCAGAAATTCTGTAAATTTAGCTTTATATCAGTGGAATTTTAGGTAGAAGTACAGAAAAACAGGTGTGTGTGTGTGTGTGTGTGTGTGTGTGTGTTTAATGCTTAAAATTGTTCATGGTGAAGGGTGTAGCCAATTAACAATTTATGTTTGTTGCAGAAGGTTTTGTAAGAAAAGCTCCTGAGTGCTGGGATGTAAGTTCTTGCCTTATTTAGATTTCCGCCTCATTATTTACTACGCTTTCGTATTTTTAGGATACTTTCCATATTTCACTGATACTTAAAAGGCTTTCATTCCAGGATTCATCTTATTTACATAACCTAACATTAACAGAGGCAAAAATCTTTCCCTTTAATTTGTTTTTGAATTTATCTTGATGTTTGCTTTTTGTAGGTTCTACATGAAACATTTCCTCAACACACATTCCTCATGAATGGTCTCATTCAAGGTGTAAAGGTAAGAACAGTTTTTGTGTGGTTCACAAGGAACCAAAGACAGGAATCATTAGTAGTTCAACCCTGTAAGTTTAAATGGGATATAGGGAAATAATCACCATTTGTTCTGGAGACCTAAAGTGTGGGGAAATAGGTTCTGCTTCCATAAATGGTTTAGAAAAAAGCTTAGGGCAGAAAACCTACAGAGATGAAACCCGGTTTGGGGCTCTTGTCTCCTGCTGGACATTAGCCTCTCTCGTATTCAAGTCTGCATCTGCTCTCTTGCTGGACAAGAGAGAACTCCAGACTCATAGTCTGTGACACTGAAGCTAAAGTTTTAACTGGATTATAAGTGTCAAAATGAAACACAATCCAAGTACATAAGGCATTGAATGGTTTACTGGTAAAAGCAGTACTTCATTTTTATAAATATGTATATAGCACCTTATAAAGAGTTTAATTTTGTGAGCATTTAATTGCCCTGCCTGTCAACAGAATAAAATGGGTAAATGTTCTTGTCTTCCTTTGAGACAAATTTTGACATTGAGGAAGAAGGCAGTATCAACATTTAGTCGGCTGTATAGTCCTTTGTCAAGCTGGTGTTCTAGTCACAACTGAGTTCTCAACCACTTAATTCTTAATTCATTGTTTAAATTTCAATGTGATTTATCAGAAAAGCTTATATATGAGAGGTTAAAGTATGTTATATTCGAGTCCCATTTTACAGTATAGTACACAGGTATAGTGTCTGATTCCTTCCAACCTTAGATGGTACTCCTCTGTGAGCTGAGTAACACACTTAAAATTATGCCCTAATAATTTGCTGAATTTACAGTTTGAGCAGCATTGTTTGTAATAAATACTATTTATTCTTTGCCTACTTTCAAAAAGACTTTGAAAATGCTTACAGTAATAACATAAGTAAAGTGGCCTCTTATATAAAGATTGAAGCAAGAAGTTTTTAGCTCTCATTGAGAAGAGGAGTGTTGGGGTGCCTGGGTGGCTCAGTCGCTTAAGTGGCCGACTTCAGCTCAGGTCATGATCTCACAGTTCGTGAGTTCAAGCCCCGTGTCAGGCTCTGAGCTGTGCTGACAGCTGAGAGCCTGGAGCCTGCTTCTGATTCTGTGTCTCCCTCTCTCTATCTGCCCCTCCCCCGCTCACACTCTGTGTCTCTCTCTCTCTCAAAAAAAAATAAACATTAAAAAAAAAAAGAGAGAAGAGGAGTGTTATCAGGAACCTGGCATGTGGTGGTACCTGGGTGGCTCAGTCAGAGTCTTGATTTTGGCTCAGGTCATGATCTCATGGTTTGTGAGTTTGAGCCCTACATTGGACTCTTCAGTGACAGCGTGGAGCCTGCTTAGGATTCTCTGTCTCCCTTTCTCTCTGCCCCTCCCCTGCTTGTGCTTACTTTCTCTCTCTCTCTCTCTCTTTCAAAAATAAATGACCTTAAAAAAAAAACTTTAAAGAAACTGACGTGTGGGCCTTTACGTATCAGTTTTAGATTAGCTTAGATCAAAATAGAAAGTAAGTGAGAGAAGGCATTGATAAAAATACAATAAAGTTATCCTTAAGAGCAGATTCTTGGGGACGTTACTCTATTATCTTGCAGACTAGCTACTAAAATGTGTTTTAGTCTGGTTCTGCAGAGTAAAATCAACTAGGTATATATTCTGAAGCCAAGCGGTACACTGCACTTTGACCTAGAGATACTAATGGTGTTATTCTTAAAAAAAAAAAAAAAAAAGAAAGAAAAAAGTAAAATAAAAGGTATTTGGATTGATTTCAGGGGCTTAGACAAGGGCTTTTGCAAGTTTGATAAGTATTGAACTTCCTTCACATTATTGAGCTTCTATTAGAACTTTAATGATTGGTTATTGTGTCGGGTATGGGTATGACAGTACCTACTGCAAAGTAGCTCGAATTGGATAGCTTAATGCATGTGTGAGTACAATGCAAGGAATGTGGCTTCAGATTGTTTAACTTTCAATCTCTGTTCTACACTTAGTACCTGTGATTTAGCCTCTCTGACTTCAGTTTCATTATTCATGAAATGAGAAAGATAAAACTACTTCTAACAGGGTGTTTACACAGATTAAATGAGCTAGTACATATAAAGCTGTTAGCACAATACCTTTGAGTGCTGAATAATAAATGTTAACAAAGAGAAATATGTAAAAAACAAAAACTATTAGAAGGAAATCTTGGTGACTGTTTTCTTACCCATTTGGGAAAATATTTTCTTTTCTTAGAAAAAGAATATATAAAGGAAAAGATTGAGTCATTTATATCAGTTATCTTAACTTTGGTAAGTTTAAACCACCATCATAAAAATGAAAAGACAAATGACAAAATGTTATTTGCGGTATGTATAGTAGAAGGAGAACCACATAAAAGTGTCCTCCAGGTAAAACCATAGGAAAGTAACTTATATCCCAGAAGGGTAAGCTGCCAGTTTACAAAAGATGTCAGTGTAACAATAGGTTTATCACTAGTAAGTAGTGAATCCCAAATGTAATGAGATTATATTTTCACATAAGCATTGGTAGAAAAGTTTAAACTGATAATAGCTAGTTCCGTTTGTGATAAATTAGGCCCAATACAGGACTGCTGAGAGAGTAAATTGGTGTAGCTTTCCTAGAAGGCAGTGTTTTAGGAACCTCAAAATATTCACTAATTTTAACAAAGCAATTCCATTTCTAGAAAATTGTTCTTATCAATAGTTATTTAAAGATTCAGGTAAAGAGCTATTTGTAATAGTAAACATGGAAACCATTAAAATGGGTTAAAATTAGAAGAATAAGTACTTTGTTGCACAGGCATATGATGTAACATAAAGAACACCTTTCTGGGGGCGCCTGGGTGGCTTAGTCGGTTAAGCGTCCGACTTTCGCTTAGGTCATGATCTCACGGTTCGTGGGTTCGAGCCCCGCGTCGGGCTCTGTGCTGACTGCCAGCTCCGAGCCTGGAGCCTGTTTCAGTCTGTGACTCCCTCTCTCTCTGACCCTCCCCTGCTCACGCTGTCTCTCTCTCTCCTAGAAATAAATAAAACATTAAAAAAATTTAAAATAAAAAAGAAAAGAACACCTTTCTGAAGACTACCATATAATGTGTGAGGCAAAAAGGATAGAGAGCTACAGTGTGGTTTTTCTTTGGTTTTTACCAAAATACATATGTTTAAGCAGGGGGAAAACATGATTAAAAAAGGAGTCACTTGAAGTTTGAAAGCATTTATATGGATAGTTTTTAGTTTTCTTCTTTATATTCTTTGTAGATTTCCTACAGTTAATTTGTACTTTGTAAGTTTACAATCGTGATGCATGGGTGAGAAGGCTTATATTTGGGGTGACCACCAGTAAAGGATTCAAGAGGAGAGGCGCCTGGGTGGTTCAGTAAGTTAAGCATATGACTTGGGCTCAGGTCATGGTCTCATGGTTCATGGGATTGAGCCCTACATCAGGTTTTGTGCTGACAGCTCAGAGACTGGAGCCTGCTTCAGATTCTGTGTCTCCTCTCTCTCTCTCTCTCTCCCCCTCCCCTGCTCATGTGTTCTCTCTCTCTCCCCCTCTCTGTCTCTTTCAAAATTGAAAAAAAAGGTTAACATACCACAAACTAAGTTCCTGGTCTTCCTATCAAGTCTGACCTGCTCACAAGCCTTCCTCATTTCAGTTACTGGTCATGCCAGTCTTGCTCATCTCAAAATCCCTGGAGTCATCTTGAATCCTTTCTGTTTCCAAATCCATTCCATCAACAGATTCTTTGGTTTTACCTTCAAAGTAGATGTGTAATGAAAACACTCCCTGGTGTTTCAGTAGAGGTCTTGATAAAATAGAAACCAACGTAAGGCATTCTTAACCAGTCCCACGCCCACTCCACTGTCTTCTCTAGCCTCACACCTGTTCCCTGCATTCCCACTGACCTTGCTCCAACCATAGCTTCCTTAGTCTGTGTTTGCTTGCGCACTCTGCAGGTTCTGTTCTGTCTGCTTGACTTTTTCTCCCAGATACTAGCCTTACTCCGTAATCTTAGCTCTTCACCCAGGTGTCTTTTTTTTTTTTAATGTTTACTTATTTTTGAGAGAGAGAGAGCGAGCACATGAGCAGGGGAGGGACAGAGAGAGAGGTAGTCATAGAATTCGAACCAGGCTCCAGGCTCTGAGCTGTCAGCACAGAGCCTGACATGGGGCTCAAACTCACAAACCGCGAGATCATGACCTAAGCTGAAGTCGTACACTTAACCAACTGAGCCACCCAGGCGCTCCCCCCCCACCCAGTGTTATTTTTTTAGTGAAGCCTTTATTGACTGTTGTCTTGCATAATGTAACCTATCCTCATCACTTCCAGCCCCCCTTCTCTGCTTTGTTTTTCTCCAAAAGCATTATAATCTCACCTCTGACATGCTGTATATTGTACTTTATCTTGTTATTGTTTGTGCTTCTCAACCTTCCTCTTTTAGACTGGAAGCTTCTGGAAAGCATGAATTTCTGTCTACTCCTGTCCTCAGAGGCTAGAATAGTTCTTGGCAAATGATAGGTGCTCAGTAAATATTATTGACTTAACATTTCTTTCCAGTCTTTTTCTATGCATTTTTAAATAGTCAAGATCCAGCTCACATGGAGACTTTGTTGTTATATCAGCAGTCACGAATTATATCACAGTAATTTCTCCATGACATTAGAAACTATATGAAACTTAATGAAATCTAGGCATCCCTCTTTTACACATTCAGTATGCACAAATTCCAGTTACTGAAGTTCAGTTAAAAAATACCAGCCCATTACCGTGGTCCATTAACTGTGAGTAACTGCTTACAGTATGAACTGCTTCTGGCTCCTCAGTCCACAGGGTACAGTAACAGGTGAACATCATCATCAGTGATCGTTCATGACATTTAAAAATGTTGGTGACTGGTCTGAGTTTGTGCATAGACAGCAAGGCATGTGATTGTGTTGCCTCCTTGCCTCCACTGATAAACCCACATGACAGTTTACAGAAACGGATCAGTAAAAATGAATTGGCCAACAAGGGTAGAAGTACAGTGAAGAAGTAATTACTGATAACGCTAGAAGCAACTGATATCTGGATAGAACCTCTGCAGAATTCTAGAAGAAATAAGCCAGCAGGGGCACACACCCAAAAGACCTTAGTAAAGATAGGCTTGTCAACATAAATGAGAAGAATGGTATAATGAACAGGATGAAGGTGTCCCAGTGGAGGTGATGTCAGCAAAATGCTTCACGTTAAAGGGACTCACAGAGATGATATTTCATGACATTGAAAACACAAAGGATAGAACATTGGAAGTTGATCTGTATTTAGAAAAAGTTGTATGGCAATTTGCCAGTGCATAGAAGATACTGAACATCACATGTTACATGGCTTAGGAAGAAGGCAAGCACTGTTAAAATGACTCTTGGTAAGTTTTTATAAGGAAATAAAACACTTTATTTCTTAAGGTTTTAAATTACAGTGTAAATAAATACACTGTTTTTTTTTGTTTGTTTTGTTTTTTTTTTTAATTTTTTTGTTTTAGAGAGTGGTGAAGGGGCAGAGGGAAAGAAGGAGAATCTCAAGCAGGCTCTACACTCATCATGGAGCCCGACACAGGGCTTCATCCCATGACTGTGAGGTCATAACCTTAGCCAAAATCAAGAGTTGGACACTCAACTGACTGAGCTACCCAGACGGCCCAACAGATTTATTTTAAGAAATAGACTCACATGACGGTGGGTCTGAGAAGTCTGAAATAATGTAGGGTCGACTGAACTCAGGAAGGAGTTCCTGAGGTGGAACTCTTTCTTCTGGAAACTTCAGATTTCTTAAGGCTGTCAACTGATTGGACTAGCCTCCCCCCATATTATTAAAGGTAGTACCCTTTACCTTAGAGCAGGCTGTTGTAGGTGTTAACCAGAGCTACACAGTATCTTCACAGAAACACCCACACTAGCACTTGATTAAATAATGGTATCATAGCCTAGCCAAGCTGACTCCTAAAACTGTCACATTTGCTTTAGCTACACTTTGTCAAAAATGCAACACTAGACTGACGCACCTTGGTTTGACTTGGCAGATGAAATCTAGTTATGGCCGCTGGTTAATAGGAGCATGTGGAGTCACTGTAATAATTTTCTTCATTGAAACTAATTGGTCTGATGGCCCAGTATCCGCCTTGAAACAACTCCTTTTTTTTTTTTTTAATGTTTATTTCTGAGAGAGAGAGAGACAGCATGAGCAAGGGAGGGTCAGAGAGAGAGGGAGAGACAGAATTTGAAACAGGCTCCAGGCTCTGAGCTGGCTGTCAGCACAGAGCCCGATACTGGGCTTGAACCCACGAACCGTGAGATCATGACCTGAGCTGAAGTCGGACACTTAACCGACTGAGCCACCCAGGCGTCTCTCGCCTTGAAACTTCTTGAAGCTTCTTTCTTTAGCATGTTTTATATTTATTGCAAAATTCGACATCTTTAGCAGTGTCCCAAACTAAGCAGGCCACATGTCTGAGTTTACACCTGGAATGGTCACTGTGAAGAGGGTGGCTCTAAAGCAGGCACTCCACGATCTAGTCTGGCTTTAACGTCACGGTAGAAGCCAGCTCAGGGCATGGCCACAGGGGACTTCTCACTCTAGACTTGGCCATCAACTCTGATAAAGGAGAAGGCGTATAGATGCTCTTCCAGGGGATTCAATGTCAAGTTCCTGTAGTGCAGGATCTGCTGGTCAACTGTCATCCTGATATTTAAATGAATAAAATCATCAAACAGTGCTTAGAATAGTAGCTTAGCATAGTCACACACAGAAACTTTTGGCTGATGCCTTAAGAACTAGGAAAAAAAGTCAAAACCAAGATAGAGATCTTTAAAGTTTCATCAAGCTGCTCTTTGGTATTAGTAAGTACAGAGTACTTTTCCTACACACAGGCGTGCGTGCATGCAGGCAGAATAATTCTTGCTTGGGGCGCCTGGTTGGCTTAGTTGGTTAAGCGTCCGACTTTCGCTTAGGTCATGATCTCGCAGTTCGCGGGTTCGAGCCCCGTGTCGGGCTCTGTGCTGACTGCCAGCTTGGAGCCCGGAGCTTGTTTCAGAGTCTGTATCTCCCTCTCTCTCTGACCCTCCCCTGCTCACGCTGTCTCTCTCTCTCTCCTAGAAATAAATAAAAATATTAAAAAAAAAAATAATTCTTGCTTAATTTGGACAAGAACTTGAATAAAGATTATTCTTTTTATTATCTATAAATAAAATTATTAAACCACCTACTTGAGAGATGAGTCATCAATTTTAAGTGCAGACTTTTTATGACAACTCATTTATCCATTGAAAAAAACATGTAAGAGCACTCACAAGTAGGTAAGACTAGTACTTTGCTTTAGGTTGGAAACCTGGAAATATTAATGGATTACTTTAAAAACTAATTTGAAGGGTGCCTGGGTGGCTTAGTTGGTTACATCCAACTTCAGCTCAGGTTATGATCTTACGGTTTGTGGGTTCGAGCCCTGTGTCGGGCTCTGTGCTGACAGCCAGCTCAGAGCCTAGAGCCTGTTTCAGATTCTGTGTCTCCCTCTCTCTCTGACCCTCCCCTGCTCACGCTGTCTCTCTCTCTCTCTGTCTCTCTCTCTCTCTCTCTCAGAAATGAATAAAACATTTAAAAAAATTTAAAAACTGATTTGAACGGTGGGCTTTGAGGTTAGGACTCAGGTCCTAGAACCACTGCACTCTCTGAGCTGAACATTTATCTCTGCCACTTATGAGCCTTGGGCCAGTTGTTGACCCTAATAGCGTCTACCACACAGGGAAGACGTGTGAAAAGCCAGAAGGAGTTTGGCAAATCTGGATGCTAGCTGTAACTTCTTATTACTTTAAAATCTATACTGAGCTTTCTTGGAATCAGAATTTGAAGAATCAGTAGCCTTACTACTTCTAAGATTTAGGAAAAGTCTGTTTACTTATGTTTTAATCACAACAGTTTATTTCACTTTAATCTGCTTTTGTTTTTTTCTTTTATTGAATATTCCCTGCTTCTTTCCCTTTACCTCAGAACAAGACAAAACACCCTATTCCTCCCACCCATATTGTTCTTCCCTTGAAGTCTCTGGCATCAGCTATTCTTTGACCCTTCTCCCCTTTGCACATTCACCCTTCCAGACTTTAGTTGAATTAAACTCACCGTATATATCACATTTCTCATTTGCCCTCTTGCACTGATGGACGGGTACCCTGGGAAGGGAAGCTCTGTACTGTGTAGGGTCACAGTGGGTCCTGATCAGAAAAATGACCCTGTTTTAATATTTGTTTTATGTGAAAATATTTTTTTAGGTTTATTTCTTTATTTTGAGAGAGGGAGGGAGAGAGAGAGAGAATCTCAAGCAGCCTCCAGGCTGTCAAAACAGTGCCTGATAAGGGGGTTGAACTCACAAACTACGAGACCATGACCTGAGCCAAAATCGAGAGTCAGACATTCAACTGACTAGGCCACCCAGGTCCCCTATGTGAAAATATTTTTACTTGTCAATTATATAAACAGTACAATTCTACTGGAGTGAGATTTTCTCTTTGATCTTTTAAGAAATACAAGGTAAAAGTTATTGTTAGTGAATTACTGTATGAAAGATCAAAATGAACTAATCTAATTTGGAGGTAACCAAGTACATGTTGCAACTTCCTCATAGCTTATTGAAGAATACTGAAAATTTGTCATAGGATGTGAACTTTTTCATGGAAAAGTGAAATTTTACAGCAGTAGTTAAAAGACTTTGTACTTTACTCTTCAGTGGAGCCAGTGCTTCCTTAAATTCATTTGCAAAGTTAATTATACTATTTGAAGGAAAACAAAAAGCCATCTTTAGGTTTTTGTTTTTGTTTTTGTTTTTTTTTGGCTTGCCTTCGATTTAGTTTTAACCCTTTAGCTTTATAAAAGTGGAATTACTCAAAGGGCAAGGGTCTGGGCAATCATTCTCCAACACTTCTCTTGTAAACTCACATTTTAGATCCTTTGGAGTAAAACAAGGTCTTCACTGTTGACAGGGTTACTTCTGAGTTGCAGGTATTCTCTCCCATGTTTTTGCACTGTGTTCCCCCATTCAATCTTAACTGCCACAACCAGACAGACAGAAAGCGCGAGGACACTTTTTTCTTGCATCTCTACCTGAAACCATAGCAGCAGATGGGAACTGCTCCAGGAGCCATCTTTAGTTTTAAAAATATTGACCCAACTGTTTTAGTCAAATATTTGCCAGTAGGAAAACGTACACTTAAAACTTCTTTGATGGCTATATAAAGTGTAAAATTTATGCATGTGTGTTTCACATGAGTTGTATTTGTCATTCTTTGTATGCTTTAAAAATGTTTATTGGATAATTGCATTTACTTAAATAATAAACTCTAATCGCTGTTTTGTCACACTAGAGCCTAAAACTCATGTCAGAATTATTGGCCAATTAATTATGCCACATTAAACACCCGTGTCCACTGGGAAGCTAACTTACTGAAGTGGCTGTGCTAAACTGTTGGTCAGTGCCACCATCTGTGCCTGGACTCCTGCACACCATGTTATATCTAGGCCTGGTGGGTTATGATAGCATGGTATCAGTTGATCCTCATCATTTTTGGATTTCATATTTCCAAATCCACCTACTCGCTGACTTTGTTTGTGACCCTAGATCAACACAGTGCTTTTGTGGTCATTCATGCTCTTAGGTGAGGGGAGGAGTGTGAGTGCCCAGCCATTTGCTCTCAGCTCAGGTTGAACTTAGGTCTACTTGTTTCAAGTCTTAAACTGTATGTGTGTCCTTTTTGTGGTCCACTTAGTGCCACATATTTTCCATCTTTGTGTCTTTTTTTGGTGATTTGGCTGTTTAAAATGTCCCCATGTGTGGTACTGAAGTACTGACTAGTATCTCGAAGTGCAAAAGGTCTGTGACGTCCCTTACAGAGAACATACTGTCAGATAAGCCTCCTTCAGGCATGAGCTGTAGTGCTGTTGACTGAGAGTTCAGTGTTCATAAGTCAGCAGGGTATATGAAATAAAGCATCTTTAAACAGAAACACACATAAGTCATGATTGAGTATTTATCAGTAAATGAAAACAGGTGACCAGAGGTTTGCAGGAGCCTGACACTGTCTCCTCGAGGAGGAGTGGTTGCATATTCTCTAATTCAGTGTTTGTGGCAGCCTTACAGAACATAACTACTGTGGGTTGCGAGAATCAGCTGTACTTCTTCTTCTTCTTTTTTTTTTTTTTACAAATAGTTTATTGTCAAATTAGTTTCCACATAACACCCAGTGCTCATCCCCACGAATGCCCTCCTCCATGCCCATCCCCCCGCGCCCCCACATCCATCAGTCCTCAGTTTTTGTCAGCATTCAAGAGTCTCTCATGGTTTGCCTCTCTCCCTTTCCCCCACCATNAATCAGCTGTATTTCTGATAAAGACGAGGGCTTTGAGGTCTGGCTTTCAGAACTGTCTGGTGTTAATTTTTAAACATTTTGTTCTCATTTGCAAATTGTGTCCTGCATCATTAGGACTGAAGAAGTACCTGCCTAATCCATCAGGCCACAAATGTCCTCAATCTGCTGCTCTGACAGTGTGCACTAAGAGGATCTTGGGCCAGCCTGGGTAGTGAAGAAGCACCCAGGAGAGGAGAATATCTTTGATTTTTAGGAAATTCAAGTTTTTCAAAGAACAAGTACAGGTTGACCTTAGAACAACCTAGGTTTCAATTGCATGACTCCATTGGTACACAGGCTTTTTTCTTGTTTTTGATAAATTAAGTACAGTACTATAAATGTATTTTCTCTTCCTTCTGGTTTCCTTAACATTTTCTTTTCTGCAGCTTACTTTATTGTAAGAATACAGTATATGACACATAAAACATACACAATATTGTTAACTGACTGTTTATGTTATCAGTAAAGGTTCTGGCCAACAGTTGTTAGTAGTTCAGTTTTGGGGGAGTCAGAAGTTAGATGTGGAGTTTTGACTGCGTGGGGTGGTTGGTGTTGGTGCCCCAACCCTTGTGTTCTTCAGGGGTCAACTGTAGAAGACTGTATTTTAGCATCTTAATAAAAAATAAGCTATTTTCTGTATTTATTATTGTCACTAAGAATTAGATTTATATATTTTTAACGGATAGATTAAATTACCATTTAAATCCATGATCTCGAAGACAGTATCTTTTTTCGGTTAAAACCATGCATTATTTTATTTTTTATTTTATTTTATTTTATTTTATTTTTAAAAAAAATTTTAAATGTATGTTATTTTTGAGAGAGAGAGCATGAGCAGTGGAGGGGCACAGAGAGGGGGAGACAGAGAATCCAAAGCAGGCTCCCTGCGGTCAGTACAGAGCCCAGTACAGGGCTTAACTCACAAACTGTGAGATCATGACCTGAGCCAAAGTTGGAAGCTTAACTGACTGAGCCATCCAGGCACCCCAACTATGCATTTTTTATTTTTATTTTTTTCAATTTTTTAGTTTTTTTAAATGTTTTATTTATTTTTAGGAGAGAGAGAGAGACAGGGTGAGCAGGGTAGGGTCAGAGAGAGAGGGAGTCACAGACTGAAACAGGCTCCAGGCAATGAGCTATCAGCACAAGCTCGATGCGGGGCTCGAACCCACAAACCGTAAGATCATGACCTGAGCCAAAGTCGGATGCTCAACCACCTGGGCCAACTAGGCCTCCCCCCCCCTTTTTTTTAATGTTTATTTATTTTTGAGAGAAAGCGAGCACCAGTGGACAGAGCAGAGAGAGAGGGAGAGAATCCCAAGCAGGCTCCACACTGTCAGCGCAGAGCAGGTTGCAGGGCTTGAACTTGTGAGTCATGAGATCATGACCTGAGCCGAGATGGAATCAGACACTTAACTGACTGAGCCCCAACGTGCCCCTTGTTGACCAGTTTTGTATTACCCAGGTATGCAGGTACTTGATATTTGTAGAGAAATTTGAAGATTTTCTTTTCTAAAATTCATGCAACTCATAGTCACAATTCCTGGTTTTAAACCCTACTTTCTGCAGTTGCTTGGATCTTAGTTAAAGGAACATCATTTGATTCTTGATCTTTACTCTCTTGACACAAGGACAAGCTAAATGGAAATCCACTGTGACTGAGAAATTAAATTATAAGGTTTAATCATGGGGATGAATTAATATTTTATTTCAAAGAGCTAGAAAGCTTTTCTCCTTACCCTGCCTGCCTTCCATTGAGTCTTCCTCTCACCGACCCACCTTATTTCGGTGCATGTGTCTTCCAGCCAGTGGGTTCTAGGTTTACTAGGGGCTGATAGATTGGGATTCTGTTCTTTTTCTTCCCAGCTCTGTGACTTTGGTTTTCTCTTAAAGTAAAATGCACCAAACCTTTGAAAGCCCTTATTATAAGGCCTTGTATTAGGACCAAGGGTACAGAGATGTGAAGAAACCATCCTGACAGAGAAGACAGATAAATAACAAGTGTTCAAATTACAGTGGAAGAGCTAGAAACGTACCAGGCAGGAGGAGTTTGTTTTGCACCCCACAAAAACCAGTGTGATTAATTCCACTTGAGGAGCTAAGAGATAGAGGAGGAGGTGTTGTAAAGAATAACTGGCAGTTTACCCAGCCCAACTGTGGCAAGTGTATGCAGGCAAAATAAAGGCCCACTGGCACAAAGGAAGACCGTATGCTGGGTAAACTAGGAAGGATTGTGTATAGGCAAAGCATAGGATGTGTGTGAGGGGCCAGATTTTGGAGGGTCCTGTTTGTTTGCTGTGCTGAGCAATTTCAGACACATACAAGTAGACAGTGTAATGAACACGCGTGTACTGACCCAGTTTCACTACTTCCCAACATTTTCCTACTCTTGTATCATCTGTTTCTGCCTCACCCATTTTTTTATAAAAGCAAAGTGCAGATAGTCATTTCACCCATAAATAAAATTTTAAACTGTGCACAATGGGGACCATTCCAGGATTTTAAAGAAGGGATCAGAGCAAGGTTTGCAGCTCATCAAGGGGAGTACATATTGTCGGGAGGACCAGAGTCACAGGCCAGGTAGCAAGTGAGAAAATGTCTTCACTGGAACAGTTGATTTATTAGAGCTATGCATATTTATGAAGATGAATTCAGGTTTTGGCCTCTTCCCATATGCTTGGTGTAACAATATGTAAAATGGGCGTACTTATTTCATATCCTCTCTTCTCCAATTTCTTCTGGAAAACAAACTTTTCCCCCTTTTTTCCTTTTCTAAAGCATGTTTAGAAATGCATTAGAATGTTTTTTTTTTTTTAATATTTTATTTCTAGGAGAGAGAGACAGCATGAGCAGGGGAGGGACAGAGAGAGAGGGAGTCACAGACCGAAACAGGCTCCAGGCTCTGAGCTGGCAGTCAGCACAGAGCCCGACACAGAGCTCGAACCCACGAACCGCGAGATCATGACCTAAGCGAAAGTCGGACGCTTAACCGACTAAGCCACCCAGGTGCCCCTAGAATGGTTTTTTTTTAATGTTTATTTTAGTTTTGAGAGAGTGCGAGCAAAGGAGGGGCAGAGAGAGGGGGATAGAGGATCTGAAGCAGACTCCGTGCTGACAGCAGAGACCCTGACACGGGGCTTGAACCCATGAACTGTGAGATCATGACATGAGCCAAAGTCAGACACTTAACTGATTGATCCACCCAGGCACCCCTAGAATGTTTTTAAATGACAGTTTGCATTTAATGCTTCAAATTATTCTGTTTGGGGGCCAGTAAGAGGAATTGGAGCATTTAAAAAATAAGAATTACAAGTAATTGGGGGATCGCATTGTACATTTGACCTTTGCTTCTGTTTTCCTCTCCAGGGCCTTCTGTCTTTTCTGAGTGCCCCCCTCATAGGCGCTTTGTCTGATGTGTGGGGGAGGAAACCCTTTCTCCTGGGGACCGTCTTCTTTACCTGCTTCCCAATTCCACTGATGAGGATCAGCCCGTGGTGAGTGGCTTGGCCCTCCACCGTCGTGACTGACCGTTTTGGATCACATGTGAATAATACATCTGCAGAGCATTATTTAACCACTTCAGAGCAGTTGGTACCTGTGTTTTTATTTGATCTCTTTGGTAATACTGAAGCCAGTTAGGGCTCTTAGACATTTAAAGATGTCTCCAAGGGAAGCTATTGTTGCCATGAGGTCAGTTAAAGGATCGGGTCCTGGGAGGGGGCAGACAATCCCTGTATTCAACCCCCGTGGCTGCTGACTGCAGGTGTGTTTGTCAGCTCACTGCTCTCGGGCACTGTATGAACACAGTTTACATCAATTGACAAGAGTCACTTTTGAGTACACTGTAGTTATTAGACCAGGAGCCTATCATAATTTGAATTTGATCTCATTTTTCCATGATAGAGAATATTAAAATGTAACCAAGTCTCTTTAGTTACCAAAATAGATTGCAATTTGCACCTGAGCTGTACCTTAGTGTTTTTCTTAGTTCCAGAGGATGGTATTTGGCCAAAATGCTGAGATGCTCTTCATAAGGTGTAAAGAACATACCTTAGAATGGAAGGGTTTTTGTTGTTGTTGTTTAATGCAGTAATACTTCTTTTTTGGCCTAGGGAAATGTCATTTGATTTTCTCATAATTTTATGTTAATTATTTGTTACGTTGTAAATATGTTGTACCCATAGTGGATCATTTTATTTTCTACCAGATGATGAATCTTATAAAATACTTTTTGATACTGAGTCTTTATGTCCAAGAACAAGTCATGCTTTTCTAATAAATCAGGGCTTTTTTAAAATGTCCTCTCAATACCTTAAAATATTTTTCTTTAGCTCTTTAAATGATTTTGCCTCTTCCCTTCCAGTTTTCATGCCGTTACTTTTGCTACTTATATTGACTAATGAAGAATGTTAAATAAAAGTGATAATTGTGGACCTAACATTTTCATGTATTTAAAGGAAATGTTATAATGTTTAATCATTTAAGTGTTAAGGTAGCTTTTGTGTTGAAAAATATTATGTCACTCTGATGGAACTATATTAATGTATTTTCTAATATTGAAATATCCTTTGCCCTAGGATAAACCCTACTTTCATTCTATGAGATTTTGTTTGGTAGTTATCTTAACGAGATTTATTTAAAACCATCTGTGCACATGATTGAAAATTTTAGTCTTAAATACATTAATATTTTTTATGAATTCTATTGTGTAGCTCTCTTAAAGTCATTTACTGTATATGACTTTTTCTTGGCTAAAGCTAAGAAATTTTAAGTTTTTATTTCTCTTCTGTTGGCTACCTTTAAAATTATATCTTATTTGATCCCCTTATTATTTTTTTCACCTGCATGTACTGACACCCTTTGAACAATTACAAAATTGGTATGTTTCTACTTCTTCTCCATCTTGATTATCATCAGTTTATTAGTTGTCCGCTATATCTTTAAATACACACATAGATTTGTTTTTAAGTTTATTTCTTAGTTTGTAATCTTTACATGATATTGTTGGCTCTGGTTATGAAAGTGTATGCACACTACCACCTCTCACCGAGCTTATTAAAATAATCTTTTTATAGGTGGTATTTTGCGATGATTTCTGTGTCTGGAGTCTTCTCAGTCACATTCTCTGTGATATTTGCCTATGTAGCTGATGTCACTCAGGAACACGAGCGAAGTACTGCTTATGGATGGGTAAGATTATAGTTTATGTATTTTAACCAGAGAAGTAATTAAATTGTGTTCAAGTATTAAAGTGTTAAGTAGTAATATAAATTGTAAATACTGACTTACATAAAATCTATAGCAATTAAAAAAGACATGAAGCTTAAAGTAGCAAGATGGAAATTACTAATAATGTATCCTCTGGTTTTAGCATTGGAAGTTTGGCAAGAATGTGAGTTGTTGACTGTGAAATATTTTTTTATAATTTTTTAAAAATATTTTTATTCATTTCTAGGAGAGAGAGAGAGAGACAGTGTGAGCAGGGGAGGGTCAGAGAGAGAGGGAGATACAGACTCCAAAATAGGCTCCAGGCTCTGAGCTGGCAGTCAGCACAGAGCCCAATGCGGGACTTGAACCCAAGAACCGTGAGATCATGACCTAAGCGAAAGTTGGACGCTCAACCGACTAAGCCACCCAGCGCCCCTACTGTAAAATATTTTAAAAAGTTGATTTGTTTCTTGTTAGCATATGTCTTGAGGAACCATAAACAGTAAACCAGCGCTAAGATCATAAGTCCCTGTGCACCTAATTCACATTAGGGAGGTGCTGTGCCTCCGCCTTGTTAACCCACTGTTACTGTATTGCTGCTTGTGTGCCTCAGGCACTTACTTGGGATATGGTACTGTGTAATTATGGAATGCTAAATGAAAGTTACAGGAGATTTCTTCTTGGATAAGTGTTAGGTAATAATTTCTAATTTTCCAAAGTGTAATGATGGCATTGTGATTAAGAAAGACTTGTAGAAGATGGAGGCTAAAGCCCTTTAGCTCAGAGAGTCGTAACTGCTCATGTGGTTCAGGGGAAAAGATGTCATATCAGCACACGTGGGCGGCATGTGCCCAATGCCTGAATTTGCTCAAGTATGTGCATGTTGTTGGAGGGGGAAGATTTTCCCTTCTTCTAGGTTCTTTGGCCTAATGATTAGATTGACACAGATTAACCGGAGGAAAACACTTAATTTTGTACAGAGCTCCACAAAGACTGAAAGACTTGGAGGCAGTTGAGGCTTATATTGCCATCCTGAGCTAAGGAAAAGGGGGTGGGGGGGTCTTGGGCTTTGGAGGGGAGGAAGTTCACAGGAAAATGGGAAGAGCAAACGTTTGGTAAATAAATGTGTGATATGCCATGCAGATAAGTCTTTCTGATATAAAAGTTATTGCTGGCATAGCTCTCTTCCTGATATAGGCCCCTGTCTGAATTCTTTCAGGCATTGAAAGAAAGGCAAAAAAGCTTTCCCTGAATCTGCTGGGTCTTAATTACCTTTGATTCAAAACAGTCCACATGCAAAGTGGTGTAGTTGGGGTGGTACATTCTCCCCTCAGTGTGCACTGTTCAGCATGAAAGGGGCCTGGACTTGGTCACAGGACTCAGGACACCAGCCAGTGAACAATAACCTTTATGTGCACCCTAACTTGTCACATGTTAAGATGACAGACAGCTTGTAGGCTGCATATCTCACAGATATTGGAGGACTATATTACAAGATTGTCAGTCAAGGCTAGCTGAGGCTCTAGGGAGCATTTTCATATCTGTTAATGTATGAAGTATGTACATCTTCCTCCCTTCATGAAATTCCTCCATTCTTTCAAGGCTGCAGCAATGAATAGTATTAAGTGAGTTAACACTTTCTGAGACTATTGTGAAGTCACCCTTTTGATTTATTTACCAGTCATATGGAGTGTGAGAGACCGGGGTTTAGATAAATATACAAACCAAGCAGTAAGGCTGCTATGACGTAGAAGAAAGATACAACATTTTACATAGAAATTTATGGGGTCATAGATCCCAGACACTGAGTCATCCAACAGGTATCTATTGAGCATCAACTGTTGGAGAGGAACAGACTGATTGGATAGAGCAATTAGGGAGCTGCAGCTGCTCTCTGCTTCCTCTGATACTTGAAACTTGGTGACTAGCTTTTTACTTTTATTTCCGTCACTAAGTTCTTACTCTTACTATTTATATACATGTAAGTAGTTACATTTTACTTTTGGTATATTTGAGGAAACTAAACCTCTCAGGTGCTATACCAGTTTCAGTGTACCACTAAGGGAGGAAGAATTGTAGGTGGAGAACAGTAGAGGAATTGATGGGAGGAGGGAATCCTGGGCACTGAGGGCCCTAACTGTATTGGGCTGTGTTAGAAGGACAGGTGGGCCTGCCCTTGTGTTTCTGAGAACAGAACCTGTTTCCGCCCTGCTGTGTCACTGAGTCCGCTATGAGGCTTTCAGTTCTTCAGATACTTAGACTCATTAAGTCCTAAGCTTGTTTCTTAAACTCTGTTTTGAAAGCTTAAAGAAAGATTCTCATTAAGATTTCTGCCTTTGTTAGGGCGCTCTGGTAGCTCAGTTGATTGACTGTACGATCTGGATTTCAGCACAGGTCTTGATCTTCCCGTTTTTGGGATCAACCCCATGTCTGGCTCTGTGCTAAGAGTGTGGAGCCTGCTTGGGGTTCTCTCTTTCCCTCTCTCTCTCTGTTCCTCTTCTGCATGCATTCTCTCTTTCTCAAAATAAATAAGTAAACAAAAAAAGATTTTTGCCTTTGCTAATTTCAGGTTTTCTCTATGGCAGTTTGCCATAAAATAGAGCACTTGTGAGATCGAGCCCTGTTTTGGGCTCTGTGCTGGGCACGGAGACTCTCTCTGCCCCTTGCCTGCTCGTGTGCACTCTCTCTGGGGGAAAAAAAAAGTTTACCAAGGTTTGGAATGCACCATTTATTAATGAGTGTTAATTCCATTACATCCAAAGTAGCTACTGAATCCTTTCCAAAGTATTTTGAGAGGAGCTTAGTGGAATGTCATCATTTAAATCATTGTTCTAGAATAATAATTTAAGTCCTTTTTTTATAATGACCAAATCTTGAGTTATTGAACAGTAACTTATTTTAGAAAATGTCCATTTGGGATGCCTGGGTGGCTCAGTTGATTCAGTGTCCAACTCTTAATTTCGGTCAGGAATGATCTCATAGTTTGTGAGTTCATGGCCCATGTCGGGTATGCACTGACAACCGCTTGTGCACTGACAGCTTGCTTGGGATTCTGTCTCCCTCTCTCTCTGTCCCTATTCTGCTCACTCTCTCTCTCAAAATGAACTTTAAGAAAGAAAAAGAAAATGTCCATTTGGCTAGAAGACAGTTATGATGGTAGACTGAAAACTGTCATTTTGACAAATAAATTCTTGTTTTCTTCTTTAAACTCGTTATCTTTAGATTTTTTAGACTTGGAATGCTGTGGAATTATGAAAAGCAGTTTTGAAATTTAGCAGCTGCAAGTCTGACTGTGTATTTTAGTGGGGAAGATTAGTTTTAGAGATTGGAAAATAGCTTCTGGTTCTTGCTCATCATATTGAACATAAGAGCTATTTAACCTTTGTATTGCTCTTTATTTATTTGTACATTGAGTAGCTAGCAGAGTATCTTCTTGGTTTACATACAAAGATGTGGTAGATGATTAAGATAATGAAAAACTTACGAATAAATGACTTTACTGACCTATTTTGTGCAGATAGGAGGTTGTTAGCCTCTGAGAACCCCAGAGCAGTGCTGCTGTAGCTATTTTCCTTTTTTTTTTTTTTTAAACATTTTTATTTATTTCTAGGAGAGAGAGAGAGACAGCGTGAGCAGGGGAGGGTCAGAGAGAGAGGGAGTCACAGACTCTGAAACAGGCTCTGAGCTGGCAGTCAGCACAGAGCCCGACGCGGGGCTCGAACCCACGAACTGCAAGATCATGACCTGAGCGAAAGTCGGACGCTCAACCGACTAAGCCACCCAGGCGCCCCTTACTGTAGCTATTTTCATGTCATTGTAATTTATAATGTAGTTACATGATTGCCTTGATCTTCTCAAATAATGTGGAAAAACCTGAAGGGGCAGGAGCTGTCTTCTTATTCATCTGATACATAGCAGGTAATTAATAAACACTGAACCAAAAAATTCCTGTTCCCCAATTTGGAATTCTTTATGACTCCTTTTTCCCCCCAGAAAGTTTTTATTGGCGTTGCTTTTATAGTGTTTTTAGTATAAGATTGTCAGATACTGTAATTTTACATTCATTTGGAAGGGTGTTGGGTGAAGCCAATGTCTTTGGCTAACCAGGAGTCATAATTTTAATAATAATGATTTCACTGGTTTCTGTCAAAATCCAGTAGAAATTTAGATATAAACAATCTATATTTTGAGCACTCATTCTGGTTATAATTTGGAGACTGCCCATTTAAGCTTCTGAACGTGCAGATTACATTCCAAAATAAAGGGACCTGTGTCAAAGAGACCCCACATGGATTCAGGTTGCAAGTGTGATCGGTTGGTTGTGTGGTCTCTGGTACTGGATGCAGGTTGGGAGTGACAAATCAACAGCCAAGGAATCTCTAGTTGAAAAGCTTTTTCTCCAAGAATATCAGGGTTTTTTTTTTTTCCTCCTCCGTGCTAATGAAATAGTCTCCAAATAATAAAATGGTCAAACTGCATCAGTCCCAGAGTAATTTGTAAGTTTTGCAGTCAACCCAAATTTTTGTCATGCCTTTCTCCCCAAATCCCTATTGCCCAATTAAAGAAGACTAAAATGTAGGTCAGTGGGTTTTTTTTAATTTTTAGTTTTTATTTATTTTGAGAGAGAGTGAAAATAAGCATGCATGAGCAAGAGAGGGGCAGAGAGAGAGGGAGAGAATCCTAAGCAGGCTGTGAGCTGTTAGAGTCCAGCCTCACGAACGGTGAGATCACAACCTGAGCCAAAATCAAGAGTCTGAGCCACCCAGATGCACCCTAAAGTGTGTGAGTTTTATTTACAGGGAAGGTTTTTCCTTTTTTATTTCTAATAAGATTATTTTTCACTCTTTTAGCTTTCTTTCTAGGATATCTCCAGTTCATAGTTTGTGAACAAGTACTTAAAACGAAACGACTTTCTCTTTCATTGTTAAATGAATGTGCAACACATTCCTTTTTTTTTTGTTTAAAGCCAGGGAAGGACAGCCATGGTACGTCCCTATGGGACTCCAGGTGAGAACCAGAATGTAGGTGTGCACCTGCGGCAGATGGGACTTAAGTGAGAGTGTGTCTTCTGCATGTGTTTGTAGTGGACGGGACCCTGGATGAGAGTGTGCTTTTCCACAGGTGTCAGCCACCTTTGCAGCCAGTCTGGTGAGCAGCCCGGCCATTGGAGCATACCTTTCAGCCAGTTACGGAGACAGCCTCGTTGTGCTGGTGGCCACAGTGGTGGCTGTTCTGGACATCTGCTTCATCTTATTGGCTGTTCCAGAATCTTTGTCAGAGAAAATGAGGCCGCTTTCCTGGGGAGCTAAGATTTCTTGGAAACAAGCAGATCCTTTTGCGGTAATAAAAATATGAAAATATTGAATATTTTTGCACCCTCATGCATCCCAACAATTGGTTGATCCCATTTCTTTCTCCAGGAAAAATAGAAAGAAAAAAAATAATTGCAAGTAAGGACTGAAGTTGTCTATGCACCAAGGATTATATAGAGTTCTATGTTTAAGTCAAACATGTGATATCATAAAGGAAGAGAGGGAAAAAAATGTTTAGTTAATGCCTAATGAGGGTTTAGGAGGGAAGACTTTTTTATTGCATGGTTGTTTTCACTTTTTTTTTTTTAAACAAAATGAAGGCCATTTGAAGTGGTTTTGTTCATTCACTTAAATTCAGAAAAGATGAAAGTATTTGGTCTTACTGCAGTAGCTACTTTCTAAATTAATGTACCTCCACTTTGACAAGAGGCTCTGGACTTGTATTTTGTGGACTGAATGGGTTCTTTACTTTTAAAAAAGCTTTTGCAATTTTTAATTTTTTTTTGAAGGATCCCATTAACAACTAGAGAAAATACTGAGACATAGAATTTTACCCCTCCCCTTCTCCCACCTTGTCTGACAGGACATTGTTCTTGAAGAAAATATGTGCAGAAAAAAAAATACCCAGAGATTTGATTGCTGATTTTAAATTACCCAAGTATACTTTTGAGGAAAAGTGTGTATGAGAAAAATACTCATGAGAAATTCTTTTCTAAAAAGCCCCTATGACCTAGCCCCTGGTCATTTTGTGTGTGCCTTGCCATCAGACATGGAGAAGGAGGTGGTTAGAGAAGGAACCCAGGTGTGGATCTGGGAGCCAGGCCGGCCTCCTACTTCCTTGTCATGTAGTGATCAGGTTATACACAGAAACTCATCTCTGAAGCACAAGTACTGCCGTGTACTCTTTCCGGGCTAGTGTGTGAGTGTTTTGGTGAATATGTAAGTTAACTAGTCCAGTGTCTGGTGTGCAGCAGGGTCTCTGTGGACAGGAGCATTTTCCAGTCCTTAGATAGCATACCTTTTGGTCTTCTCAACAATTCTGTGTAAAAAGAAGACTCAGAAAGGAAGAAGACTGAAAAAGCTGTTACTGGTCAGAGAATCTTGTTGTCATCCCATGGCCGGAGCATACTTATTTGGCTTCCAGTTTTACAGGCCAATTGAATATTAACATTTTAAAGAATATAGTAAATTTATATATAATAAAAACCCTGAAGTGTTTATAGATGTAAAGAGGTCTTATTATGAATGAAGGAGAGAGATGAGATTTTCTTAGAAGGTTCTGGAGCAGTGTTTTTTCAGGATCTGTTCATTGGGTTTGAACTAGTATGGTTAACAAAGGTGAGCAAGTGTTTGTTTTTGGTTTTGTTTTTTAAGCTGTAATACTGTAAACATAAAATTATGAAATTTATAGCCATCGAGTTCATGTTTGTTTTCCTAATCTGTTCAACTTTTAGAATTCACCGTAATAGATGAAAACAACGAAGCCAATATCCCAGAATAGCAGTGACGTTGTGTCTCCTACTTTTTAATGTGTTTCTCTTTCTGCTTATTCCTAGTCACTGAAGAAAGTTGGAAAAGATTCTACCGTCTTATTAATTTGCATCACTGTGTTTCTTTCATACCTTCCTGAAGCTGGACAATATTCAAGTTTTTTTCTCTATCTCAGACAGGTGGGTAATGGGTGCCTCATAGCTTTAGAACATGAAGAAATCAAAGATTAGGATTTGTCCAAAGGTATTTTGAGGGAAAGAGTGTAGAGGAAAAATGTGTGGACTTGCTTCTAGCTATAGTTTAAGTGTAGGTGCTGACATATAATTAGCAGTCTGGGGAACCTTTAGTACAATGATATTTTAAAATACTATAAAATTTTTACTGTGAGAAAAATTTCCTTGAGAGTTAGCATAAACAGAATTTATCATTTAAATTTCACAGAGAGAGGTCAACTTGATTTGATGTGACCTGACCTGGGACATCTTCAGAAGGCCATAGCTCAACACTGCTGTAGACTTCAAGGGGGTTTGCAAGCAATAATCTAAATAATCCTTCCCCCTAACTTTTTTTTCTGCTTAAAGATGTATACTTTACCTTTGTCCCCCCACAAAAGGCAGTTAGCTTAAGGCAGTTTAAAACCAAGTTCCCTTTCTAACTGTTGTTTCAGTTTCCTGGCATCACGGAGACCCGCCTTGCCTTCCATTGCAATCCTGCCCTGGTCTTTTACTGATTTCACTGGAAGTCCTTCTAGTGGCTTACATCATACGGCAGAGCAGGTCTCCTAAGATAAATTCCTCTATGTCAGGAGATACTTTTATTTGAAACTTGTTAAACTTGCCATTCTCACAGTTGTCCTGAAAGTGTGAGACTGATGTTTTATATGGTGGTATATAAGTAAAACTGTTTCTCTAAACAGTTCTATTTCAGTTTTGTTCATTTTTGATGGGCAGATGGCTGGAGATTTAGAGGGAAGACCGGTGAGATAACATATTTAATGTAGAAAATCGTAGGTGCTTTTGTAATTAAATTAAATTATGCATTTGGTATTTGTATATCTGATAAGGAACTTATATCCAGGATAAGTTTTATAACTCAACAATAAAAAGACCACCCAACTGAAAAAATAGAAAAAAAGATTGAATTGATACTTGTCCAAGGAAGATACACCAATGGCCAATAAGCACATGAAAAGATGCTTAACATTAGCCATCAATGAGATACCACTTCACACCTGCTAAGATTTGCTGTAATCAAAAAGACAATGGTGTGGAGAAAAGGAAACTCTCACATGGCTGGTGGGAATATGAAACGGGATAGGCAGTTCCTCAAGATGTTCAACATAGGGTTCTCAGCCAATCTATACCTATATACATAGTCAAGAGAAATGAAAACACATCTACATAGAAACTTTTACACAAATCTTTGATAATAGCCAAAAAGTAGAAACAATCCAGATGTTGATCAGTTGATGAAATAGATCGACAAATGTGGCACATGTGTACCACGGGATGTTAGCATTTGGCAAGAAAAAGCAGTGAAGTGCTGCTAATTCTTGCATCGGGGATGGACTGTGGAACATCGTGCCAAGTGAAAGAAACTGCAGCCATAGATTGTTTGATTTCATTTATGTGAGATTCTCAGAATAAACAGACCCAGAGACAGAAGTATTATCACTGGCTGGACGGAGGGACGGGCCAGGGCAGAGTTGAACTACAGTATACATCTAATGGGTGAATTGTAGGATATTTAAACTTTATCTCAATAAAGCTGCTTTAAGTATAGACATGTTTATATTTATAAATATAGGCTGAGAAATAATTCCTGAATAAAGCTGTATTTTCAGGTTCCAGTTTTTTAAAATTGCATTTGGTTGTCAAGTGATGGGCTGTTGTTTGTCAGCAGCACTGATTTGGGAACCTGAAATCCTAGCTGTTTGGCTAGTTGTGTGACTGAAAGCAAGACCATCATTTATTAAATGAATGGAATGGATACAATAATTTTTAAGGCCTTTTCCCAGTTTTTAGAGGATTTCAGTAGAGAGCAAAAATATTTAACTTTTTAAAAACTTGATATTTAAAACTTAAGGTTTTAGGCCTTTCAGAACTTCAGGTGAGGTTAAGAGGCTTAGAAATCCTTGCCAGCTCAGTTTGGCTGCTCCTGGAATCACCATGGAAGCTTTTTAAACATGTCTGTGGCTCGGCCCAGAGAGTCTGATTTAATTGGTCTCAAGTGGGTTACAGCATTTCACTGCTCCCTGCCTTCCCTGGTGCCCTCATGATTTCAGTGCGCAGCCAGAGTTGAGAGATGCAGACTTTGCTAATGAGCAAATTCTCTGCTGGCAGCGCCGAGGTCACATCATTTTCATCACATTCTCTCTAGTGTCTGGTGACATGTTTGTCTCTTAGTGGGGATTATTTTTATAGTATCTCTATTACAAAAGTGTTTTCTTTCATTTCCACAGGTCATAGGTTTTGGATCTGTTAAGATTGCAGCATTCATAGCTATGGTAGGAATTCTGTCTATTGTGGCTCAGGTAAGTGTCATTTTACCTGTTCTCTTTTTTACTTTTTTTTTTTTTTACATTTTAATGTAAAACATTTTAGTGGTTTTTTTTTTTTACATTTTAATTCTGAAATAACTAGACTTACAGGAAACTGTAAAGAAATGTTCGTGGACGTCCCCTGCACATCTAAATCATCACCCCCTCCTCCCCCACCATGGAAACATCTTGTATATCTGTTACAGTATCAGACCCAGTAAAATGGCCATGGATATGGTCTACAGAACCATTCTACTTTTAATAGAATGTTGGGGATATTATAACTTAGGAATTTAAGACAACTCTTCAATACTTGTTACTCTACTGGGTCAATTCAGCAAATGAAAATTCGCTTTACAACCACCACCAACAGTCTTAACTCCAGATACTGCAAAATAAACTTAACCAGGAGGATGTTTCAGTATTTTAATGTTGAAAATTTAGCAGAAGAGGAAAACAGAAATGAAAACCAGTAACTGTTACAAACCCTGCTATTATCCCCAGGACTGAAGAGATGTGATAAATCGGTGCATGAGAATGTATGTAATGAGTAAAGAGCATTAAACGTTACCGACCTATTATAAATGTAGGACCACAAAAGACACGTCATATGACCTTTAACTCACTGACGTGCCTGAGTGAGTTCAACTATCACATGGAATTGTGTAGAAGCCAATTCTCTGAAATGGCTTCATGCTGCTTTATAGCATAGGGCCAAGCAGAGCCCTCTTCTGTGAGAATTCTCTCAGGAAAAAAACAAGGCGGCTATGGAACTGTTCTGCCCACACATTAGAATTGATAAGGCTCAAAGGAAGGCATCAAGGCAAAAGCCTTTTATTTCTCCTTATTAAACTGTATCAACGAGTGTAAATTATGTTGAGCTTTCAAGTTGCTTGTGATTTTGGTTTGTTTTTATAGTAACTGGTTAGTTGATTACCCAGACTCCCCTTTTATTCTGTTTCTTTACAGACTATCTGAGCTAGTTTCGTGGGTTTTGGGTTTTTTTTTGTTTTTTTTTTTTTTAGAAGAGTATAGGTTTGTTAAAATCCAATTTATATCAATCCAATTTTGTGACACTGTTAACCTCCAGCAAGATCCCACATATTCTGTAAATGTTCAGCAGGGGGTTGCTGTTCACTGGTGGTTAAGTGATTGGCATTTCTCCAAAGTGTCTGAGCCATGCCCTTCTCCATCATGACAACTAAACAGCTATGATAACCTTTTGGAAAGTGCTAGCAACGAATTAGATGAACAGGCTTTAGGGGGAGGAGGCCGAAGGCCCTGAGCCCCACGTCTCAGGCCAGGCTGTGTGCCTGTGGAGGTCCCCGGTCGTCATTAATGGGCTTCCCTCACAGAGCCGGCATCAAATCTGTACGGTCACCTGGCTTCTCCTTTGCTGTTCTAGACCGTCTTTCTTACCATCTTGATGAGATCGCTGGGGAATAAGAATACTGTCCTCCTTGGCTTAGGCTTCCAGATATTCCAGTTAACCTGGTACGGTTTTGGATCTCAGGCCTGGTAAGTCTCTCCTTTGGGTTCTCATAAACTGACAGACAGAAGTACCCTTGACAGGAACTTGAGTTGGTGAGTGTACGGGGAAGGAAGCAAGGTTACTTGCCGGTTTGGTATGTTCAGCATTTCAAAAACTGTTTAGACCTAATTTAGGGTATGATGGATCTGGATAATTTAAGATTATTTGTTCAGAATACCTTTACCTCAGCAGTGAAGTTTTAGTTTAATCCAATGTGTGTGTCTCCTCTTCCAACCCCTCCAATTAGGTCTGCTTTTTGTACATACTTGTCAGTTTTTAGTGACGACATACAATCAGAGCGACACAAGAACACAAGGAAAAATGGGTAGGACAGGGTTCACTGCCATAATTAGCTGAGTGACTTTGGGTAGTGACATAACCTTTATAAGAAAGCATCTGAGTTAGATGAACACTAAGATCTCCTCCAAAATCATGTGTGCCCTAGGGCAGTTATTACTGCTAGCATATTAGAGTCCCACAGACAAGAAGGAAGGTCAAAATAAGCCCTGAGGAACGAGAAGAAATATGTGCCTGGTCACCAAATACCCGAGTTTCTAGCTCCATTTTAAATACTAGAATTGATCCTCATTTTTCGCATGTAAATGGATGACGTTACTTAGAGGGACTAGAAATGTGGTCAGTGGTTGATTCTTCTTGTTCTTCAAGATTTCAGTCCTGCGAACTTTGGTTCAGTAGCTGATTCAGTGAGACTTGTGTTGTATTTAAAGGATTTTGTTGACCTGCAGGGTTTTTTCTTTTCACTAAGGACGTGCGTGTTCAGCCCCAAGAAAGTCTGGCCAGGCAGGTTTTCAGCCGTTAGGGCCGCGTGTTGTTCACATTCCTACTAAATACTGACACGGACTTATTACGTTCCTTTCGTGGTAATCCTGAACATCAGGTCTCTGTTGTTTTCACTGGTGGCACGTGACACTTCCTTGCGGGGTGGCAAACTGAGCAGCTCGAGGGCAGCGTGAAGGTGAGAAGTACAGAGAGAAAAGTAGAAAATCAGTGAGGAAGATGTGTTTATAGAAGCAAGAAATCCTTGAAACTTCACTGAGCTTACATCTAAAGTTGGTACTGGGAAAACAAAGAGGAAGTACAGATTTCCAAAGAGGTAAAATAAACATTTTTTTAAAGAGGGAACAATAAATACAACAGGAGAAAACAGAAAGCACTTTGAGATCTTGCCAGATTGTACTCTGAACAGCAAGCTCCTCGGGGCCGGCCTGCGCCCTGACTGCTGTCTGTCTCGTCACTGCAGGATGATGTGGGCAGCAGGGACGGTGGCCGCCATGTCCAGCATCACATTTCCTGCAGTCAGTGCCCTGGTCTCTCGGAACGCGGAGTCAGATCAGCAAGGTGAGGTCACTGTCCTCTTGCTGTTTCCTCTTTCAGCGAAGATCTACCTGGGGCGGGGCTTGTGGAGCAGGTGACAGCGATGTAGTGGTGCCTTCTCAGCAACCGTACCGTTCTATTTTCCTTCCTGCTTTGATCTTATAGTCTTGCAATCTGGACTAAGCAGTTAGAAATAAAACTCCATTTTCTCTTTTCAGTTTTGACTCCTTTTTTGTGTTTTACTGTAAGAATTAACTATATAATCCTTTTGACAGATGTATGTCAAATAATGAATGATGAACTAGTTACAATTTAATCATTGTAATCACTTAAACTTCTTTAGTTTGGAATCAAAGGCCATTGGCTTAACTTAGGAAATGATTCTTTGCGAGGTGAAAAGACTGAGCCGCCCAGGCGCCCCTTATTTACCAGTTTTAAAGTATCGCTTGAGGGATGCCTGGGTGGCTTAGTAGGTTAAGCATCAGACTTTGGCTCAGGTCATGATCTTACGGTTCGTGAGTTGGAGCCCCACGTCAGACTCTGTGCTGACAGCTCAGAGCCTGAAGCCTGCTTTGGATTCTGTGTCTCCCTCTCTCTGCCCCTCCCCTGCTCGCACTCTGTCTCTCTCAAAAATAAACATTTAAAAAACAAATTTAAAGTGTCACTTGAACACCACAAATTCTGTGTGTCACGTTGACTATAGGAGCTCACTTGTCCCATGTGTCCCTGGGAGGAATTGTTTCTGAAGATGTGAGCCACCTATAGAGGATGGGCACTGCCGTGACGTCTGACAGGCACCATCTGATCTATCATGATGTGAACTCTCTGTTTCCTATTATGCTCATACGTATTAATACAGATGTTTCTAAGTGTCAGCATACATTATTGGAACACAGTGTATTAAGCTGAACCTAATTTTTGAACAGTTCTAACTTACGGAAACATCCACTTCATATGCTTCAAGCTAATATTTTATCTGCCATATTAGAAGCCAGAGATGGCTAGGAGTTGGTACTTCTGGGATTTTTCAGTACAGGTTACCTCAAGGACTATGGGAGTACACAGCATCGGGGCTGCCGCGGACTCACACCAGGGCTCTGGCAGACAAAGGGCAGATTTTTATTGTAAAAGCACAATTAGATGAGTAGAGAAGGAAAATTTCATTCCATACCTGAGAAAGTGGAAATACTCCCTGTAAATGGGGAGTATTAAATTTTTTTCATTTTAGTATACCCCATTTATAAGAAGGATCTAGCTGGTCATTTCATCTCCTTATAGGTCTTAGGGCAGAGTGTAAGACCATATTAGAAGGACACAGTAAAACCAAGAAAACATTTGTGCACCAAATGAAACTACAATAGGCTAAGTCCCTTATCTACTCTAGATAGAAGTGCCTAATCTTGAGATGCTTTTCTGAAAAGACCAGCTCCCTTCTCTTTGTTCTGATGCAGGAGTTGCCCAGGGGATCATAACTGGAATAAGAGGACTGTGTAACGGCCTGGGGCCAGCACTGTATGGCTTCATATTCTACATGTTCCACGTGGAACTGACTGAGTTGGAACCGGAACTGAATTCTGATAATGCGGCCCTGCAGGTAAATTGGCGATATGTCTAGTTTTATAACACCTACTGTGTCTGATTCTTGCAAATTACGAACTTAAATTTGGAGAACGTTCTTGTTTACATAATATTACTATTGTATTTGGTAATAGTTAAGTGCTGTGTTCAGTGCGTTCCTGGGATTGGAGAGGGAATGTGATTTAGTGATTAGCTTAATTTAGTATATTCTGCAAAAGCTTTGTCTTAATCTTATTCAGAGTCCATTTTTTTTTTTTTTTTTTTACATATTTTTATTTATTTCTAGGAGAGAGAGAGAGAGACAGCGTGAGCAGGGGAGGGGCAGAGAGAGAGGGAGACACAGACTCTGAAATAGGCTCCAGGCTCTGAGCCGGCAGTCAGCACAGAGCCCGACGCGGGGCTCGAACCCACGAACCGCGAGATCATGACCTAAGCGAAAGTCGGACGCTTAACCGACTAAGCCACCCAGGCGCCCCTCCATTTTTACCTACTAAAGCACTCTGGTCAGAATGCCATCCTTCGCTGAAGCCCAACCAGGCTAAACAAAACATGAAATGATCTAAATCCCTGCTAGAAATTGAGTAGAGTGCTTTTTCTATTTGATGTTTCTTGAGTCCTTCCTTCTAAGCAGTGTTCAGTATTAAGTTCTGTTCTTCATGTTTATGAACAGAGTGCTGGCCTGAAGTCATAGGGTAGGACTGGAGATCCACAACTGTCATTTAAGCTGTTGAGAAGCGGTGCAAAGAGCAGTGATTGTTTACCCTCTTTCATATTCCAGACACCAGGCTCTATTAGATTTTGCCTATTTAATGCAACATTTGCTTATGAGAAAATGATTTACTTTTTGATGGTTTTGGGGAGTCACCTAGGACTAATTGTGGGTTGAAGACTAACCTCATTCTTTGTCTCCATTTGTCTGCCTTGCCCATCAGGGAGCTGTCATCCCAGGCCCACCGTTTTTATTTGGGGCATGTATAGTTCTTATGTCATTCCTGGTTGCCTTATTCATCCCTGAATATAGTAAAGGCAGTGGAATTCCAAAACACAGCAACAGCATCAGTGGCAGCCTGACCAACACGCCAGAGCGGGGCAGTGACGAGGACATTGAGCCACTGCTGCAAGACAGCAGCATCTGGGAGCTCTCTTTCGAGGAGTCTGGGAGCCAGTGCACTGAGCTGTAAACTTGGCAGAAATGGAGGACTCTGCAGATGCCATCTCTGAGAGCCATGGGGGAGCCATACCACATGGGGACTTCCTGGTGCTGGAGGGGAGATGCTGGCGGCATCCTTCAGGGCCAGGTTTGAGAAGTGACCCCTTCCACCTCTTGGTCCTTTTCTTCTTTTTGTTTGTGTATCAGAACCAAATTTGAAGTACTTTCCTGCAAACAGTCTCTCAAAGTCATCGGGAGTCCACACTTTGAAAGTCAAATAGAAAGATTTCCCATCTCTAGCAGGAAGGCTGGCTTTCCTTGAATAATCCTGGAACAAGTATGGCAGTCTTCCCATCTCCCTCTCCGTGGAAGGTACAGGGTGGTGTGGACAAGAGTTGAGGTGAAAGTCCCTTCTTGTTTTCTTCCTTCCTGTTTCTCTGATCCTTGCCCTCTTAGCCCACAGGTGTTCATGAGTGGCCGCTCCAAGAGTCACTCAGTTTCAGGGATCTCTTGCCTTTGTTCAAAGGTCAAACAACAACGCAAGTCTTACTCTCCTTTTCCTTCTACTACTTATTCTCGGCTAGAATGAAATTCAGCATATAAACCTCTGGACACGATTAATATTGATCAGCGATTAACGTTTACTAGATAAAGGAAAATTTTCTTAAGAACTTAAATTATGAAGAACTAGCAACTCAGATTGCTTGTGTTTTGGTCAGATCCAAGGTGATTCTACAGAAGAAAAATACACATCAAGTATTCTGGTGGCAACACAAATTGAAGGAAGCGTCTGAGAAAGTTTTCGACAATATAAATATTACTAAGTAAGTGAGGATGAGAATTAGTGACTGGATACCAGTAGAGATTATATCCAAGTTCAGACCATAGAACGTATTATTACCATCTGCTCTTTGCTGCATCTTCTGTCTGCTCAGTTTTTCTCATTCATCACACTCCTGCCTTAACTGCTCTGTAGTGTGCATTTTTTCCCAGTCAATCTTTATTTCCATCTGTTTATCTGACTTTTGAATCTAATGGGACATCAAATTCCTTTCTAAAACATGATGGTTTAGGAAGCTCAGTTTCAGAAATAAGTGTCTTGCTAATTTTTCGAGATGTTTTATGGACAGAAAAATTTACAGATTTATATGTATTTTGCTGCACCAGTAAATGGACCTTTAACTAGGGCCCACCCACCTTTAACAGAGCACTCCTCTGAAAGTTTTATAGGTATGAAATATATGTAGATATTTGTAAGGAATTTTAATTTTTTTTGATGGGGTGCTGTGTAAATCTTGTATTTATAAATGTAATGAAGGTGTTGACAGAAAAATATATATACAATTTTTATAAGGATTGTGTACTGACTGAATACATTTAAAAGAAAATATATTTTGAAACCTGTTCCGCTACGAACAGAGATAACATATCTATCTTTTTACTATGCTGTTGGTTTTTAAGTTAAGCTTCCTAATGCATAATAAATTTGCAATGGATACTTTTATGTCTTTGGTGTTTCTTTAAAGCAGATAGTACCGTCAGTCTTTAGTTTCTCTTTTGGGCGACAGTCAACTAAATTGTTAATCCTTAAGCTAATGCAAAAGAGATTTTAAAAATCAGGTTTATTTTCAAAAAAGTGATTTGTAACAGACTCCCTTCAAAAACAAACCATAACTTTTTTTACTTTAAAAAAAAAAATGGACACAAATGTATTTGTACACCTTTTTTATTAGCATTTTTCACAAGAGCCAAAAGGAGGAAGCAGCTGGCGTGACCAATGTTGGGCGAAAGGATGAAGGGACTGCGGGACACATACATGAAATACTCAGCCTGAGAAAGGAAGGAAATTCGGACACATGCCACAACATAGATGAATGCTCCAGACCTGCTAAGTGAAGTACGTCAGGCACAAAAGGACTATTACAGTGTGATTCCACTTCGGTGAAGTATCTAGTCAAATTCAGACAGAAAGTGCAATGGTGGTTGCCAGAACTAGAGGAATGGGCAAGTGGGAACTGCTTGGTTAACAGGGAGAGTTTCAGTTTTGCAGGATGAGAAAAGTTCTGTAGGTAGATGTTGCGTCTGAGTGTAAATGTACTCAATGCCACTGAACTATTTAAAATGGCTAGATGGTAAATTTTTTTTAATTTTAAAACAATTTGTTTTTAATGTTTTATTTATTTCTGAGAGAGAGACAGCATGAGCAGGGGAGGGGCAGAGAGAGAGGGAGATACAGAATCTGAAGCAGCTCCAGGCTCTGAGCTGTCAGCACAGAGCCTGATGTGGGGCTCGAACCCACAAACCATGAGATAATGACCTGATTCAAAGTCGGTCGCTTAACCGACTAAGCCACTCAGGCATCCCTAGAGTGGTAAATTTTATGTACTACAGTTTTGCCACAATATTGAAAAAATGCCCCCTTGGCATTTTTACCACTGCGTATCAAAGTTGTAGTTTCTTTACCCAGGATAACAATTGTCAAAATTGAGATAAAATTCACCATTTTAACCATTCCAAAGTGTATAATGCAGTGGTTTTTAACTTCTTCACAAAGTTGTACAGCTGGTAGCACTATTGCTAGAACATTTCCATCATCCCAAAAAAGAAACCCCATCTCCTTCAGCAGTCACTACCAATTCTCCTTCCCCATTATCTGCCAACTGAAATCTGTGTTCTGTATACATAGATTTGCCCACTTTGGACATTTAATATAAACAGAATCATACAATATGTGACCTTCTGTGTCTAGTTCTTTTCATACAGCATGTTTCCAAGGTTCATCCATGTTGAAGCATGTGTCAAATTTTATTCCTTTTTAAAGGCTCACTAACACTCCATCATATGCATATACCACATTGCCTTTATTCACTTATCAGTCAATGTAAATGGACATTTGGGTTTCCACTTTTAGGTTATTATGAATAATGCCGCTATGAACAATCTTATCCACGTTTTATATAAACATGCTTTCAATTCTTTGGAATATACCTGGGATTGGAATTGCTCATTTATATGGCAACTCAGTGTTTAACTATTAAGGAACCACCACTGTCTTTTTCACAGCAGCTACACATTTTACGTTTCCATCAGTAACGTAGAAGGCGCGAATTTCTCCGTATCTTTGTCTAGCACTTGTTTTGTATTTTGTCGTCATTTCCCATGTGTTGTTTGCCATTTGTATATATTCTCTGGAGAAATGTGTGCTCAAGTCCATTTCCCATTTCTGAACTGGGATGTTGTTCTGAGTTCTAAGAGTTCTTTACATATTCTGGATAATAGGTGCTTAGCAGGTGTGACTGGCAAATATTTTCTTCCATCCTTTGGGCTGTCCTCCCTTTCCTGACGGTGTCCTTTGAAAAGTTTTCATTTTGATTTAGACCAACCTATCCATGTTTTCTTTTGTTCCCTTTATGTCTGGTGTCCTAAGAATCCATTACCAAATATAAGGTTATGAAAAATTATCCATATTTTCTAAGACTTTTAAAGTTTTACCTTTGACAGTTGTCTCTGACCCATCTTGGGTTAATTTTTATATGTGATGTGAGACATTTCAATGTCGTTCTTTTTCATGTGAATATTCAGTGATCTAAGCACCACTTGTTGAAGAGATTCTTTTCCCACTGAAAGGTGTTTGTTAGCACACATGGGGCACCTGGGTGGCTCAGTTGGTTAGGCGTCTGACTTCGGGTCAGGTCATGATCACACGGCTAGTGGGTTCGAGCCCCGCATCAGGCTCTGTGCTGTCAGCTAGCTCAGAGCCTAGAGCCTGGAGCCTGTCTTCGGATTCTGTGTCTCCCTCTCTTTCTGACCCTCCCCTCCTCATACTGTCTCGATCTCTCTCTCAAAAATAAATAAAACATTAAAAAAAAGAAAGGTGTTAGCACACGTCAAGAATTTGATGGATAATGTGGGGTCTATTTCTGAACTTTCTATTTTTTCAAGAAAACTGGTTGCATTTTGTTGGGTTTGGGTTTTTTTTTTTTTTTTAATTTAAATCCAAGTCAGTTAATATATAGTATAATAATGATTTCAGGA
>NW_027531900.1:97250-117473 GCF_008692635.1 Crocuta crocuta
ATATATATATAAACAAATATATATATATATTTGCTTCCCTTCATGTTCATCTCTTTTGTATCTTAAATTCCACGAGTGAACTCGTGTGATATTTGTCTTTCTCTGACAAATTTCACTTAGCATAATACCCTCTGCTTCCATCCATGTTGTTGTAAATAGCAAGACTGCATTCTTTTTGATTGCCGAATAATATTCCATTATGGATTTATATCACAATTTCTTTACCCATCCGTCAGTAGACATTTGGACCTTTCCATACTTTGGTTATTGTCGATAGTGCTGCTATAAACATTGGGTTTCTTGTGCTCCTTCGAATCAGCACTCCTGTATCATTTGGATGAAATCCTAGTAGTGCAATTGCTAGGTCATAGGATAGTTCTATTTTTAATTTTTTTAAGGAACCTCTATACTGTTTTCCAGAGTGGCTGCACCAGTTTGCATTCCCACCAGCAGTGCAAAAGGGTTTCCTTTTCTCCACATCCTGGCCAACATCTGTTATTGCCTGAGTTGTTAATGTTAGCCATTCTGACTGGTGTGAAGTGGTATCTCAGTGTGGTTTTGATTTGTATTTCCCTGATGATTAGCAATGTTGAGCATCTTTTCAGGTGTGTTGGCCATCTTGCTGTCTTCTTTGGAAAAGTATCTATTCATGTCTTCTGCCCATTTCTTCAGTGGATTATTTGTTTTTCGGGTGTTAAGTTTGAGAAATTGTTTATAGATTTTGGATACTGACCCTTTATACAATATGTCATTTGCAAATATCTTCCTCTATCCTGTCGGTTGCCTTTTAGTTTGGTGATTATTTCCTTTGCTGTGCAGAAGCTTTTTATCTTGATGAGGTCCCAGCAGTTCATTTTTGTTTTTGACTCCCTTGTCTCTGGAGACGTGTGAAGTAAGAAGTTGCTGTAGCCGAGGTCAAAAAGGTTTTTACCAGTTTTCTCCTTTAGGATTTTGATGGTTTCCTGTCTCACATTTAGGTCTTTCATCCATTTTGAATTTATTTTTGTGTAGGTGTCAGAAAGTGATCCAGTTTCATTCTTCTGCATGTTGCTGTCCAGTTCTCCCGGGACCATTTGCCAAAGAGACTGTCTTTTTTCCACTGGATACTCTTTTCTGCTTTGCCAAAGATTTGTTGGCCATACATTTGTGGATCCATTTCAGGGTTCTCTATTCTATTACATTGATCTGTGTATCTGTTTTTGTGCTGGTACCTATTTCTGGACTTTAATTCTTTCCCGTTGGTCTCTATGTCTGTCTTTAGGCCAATACCACATGGTTTTGATAGCTAGGTTTACAACAGTAAGTTCTGAAATGAAACAAGTGTAGATCCTTCAACTTTTTTCTTTACAGTTGACTATTCAGTGACTCCTGCAATTTCATAAGAAATTTAAAATCATCTTTTCCACTTCTGTGGGGGACAGAAGGCAGCTGGTATTTTGACAGGGATTGCACTGAACCTGTAGGTCACCTTGGGTAGAATTGCCATCTTAGCAACATTTAAGCCTTTCTACCCATGACCATGGGTAGAAAGATGTCTTTCCGTTTAATTTTATGTTCAGATTGTTCACTGCCAGTGTACAGAAATGCAACTAATTTTTGTGTGTTGATTATGTATCCCACAACTTTGCTTAATTTATTAGTGCCAAGAGTTCTTTTTTGGGGGGTTCGTTAGGGTTTTCTGTATATTAGATCATATCATCTCCAGAGATATGTTTCTTCCTTTCCAGTTTAGATGTCTTTTAGTTTTTGGCTGATTTTCTGGCTAGAATTTACAGTGTTGAAGAACAGTGTCAAAAGCAGTCATACTTCTGCACCACTGAGTATATTACTTGGAGGTTTTTCATAGATTCCCTTCATTATGTTGTGGGAAGTTCCCCTCTTTTACTAGTTTGTTGACTGTTTTTTCTTTTTCTTAATTATGAAAGGATGTTAGGTTCTGTCAAATACTTTTTCTGCATCGGGGCAATTGTGTTTTATTCTTCATTCTGTTAATGTGGCGGATCATACTGGTTGATCTTCATATGCTGATCCACCTTTGCATTAGTTACTGAGCTAGATCTCACTTGGTCATGGTGCATAACCAGTTTAATATGCTGCTGGATGCAGTGCACTAATTATTTTTGATGTTTTTAGGATTTTTGCATCTATTATCTTAAGGGACATTAGTCTTCTACTGATGTATGTAGTAATTCTGGCCATGTAGAAGGAGTTGGGAAAAGTTCCTTCTTCTGTTTTCCCAAAGGGTTTAAGAAAGACTGGTGCTGATAGTTCCTTAAACATTTTGGTAGAATGCCACTATATTAGGGTGTCCCACATCAGTTATTCAAACAGAATTTAATGGAAAGAATTATTAACTAGGCAATTAAAAGAGCGAGCTGAGAACTCGAAGGCAGTTAGATGGCTGGGACTGACACAGTGTACCTGATCCTGCCAGGAAACTGGGTTTGGCTGTCACTCTCAAAGAACTGCCACTGCCAGCATTCAGAAGCATCGTCAGAATGAAGCTGTGGGAAATGAGAAGACAGGAAGGAGTCAGTCATGCCTCATCTTCAGTGTGCAGCTTCCCTCCAGCATCCTTTTTGCCAGAGCTCACAGCTGGCAGAGCAGAACGGGTATGCCAAGTAAAAAGGTTGGAACTAAGAGACAGTAACTGGCACCCTCAACATAACTGCTACACACATGCGAGCTTCTAGTCCTCACCACAACCTCCCCCCATGACCCAGATCTGCGTTTCTAAAGCATCCGGATCTTCCACAGTCCTGCCCTTTTGTGGGTAGCTATAGTTTTCCCTGAACTTTTCTACTAGCCATGAAGTACACTTGAACAAGTGGGGCAAGGGTTCCAAACACCTGTGCAGTTGAAAATCTGCATATAACCTGACTCACCAAAAACTGAACTACCAAAAGTTGCCTCTTGACCAGAAGCCTTACCAATAACCATCCATTAACACTTATTTTGTATATTACATGTATCTTATGCTGCATTCTTACAATAAAGTAAGCTAGAGGGCAGAAAATGTTAAGAAAATCCTTAGAAAATACATTTTACAGTATTGTTTCATAAGAAGTCCATGTAGAGTGGACCCATGCAATTCAAATCCTTGTTCAAGGGCCAGCTGTACTAAGAGGTACCCCCAGAGAATCCCCGGGGTTCCCGACAGAGCCCTACTTTTGCCCACTGATGTCAACAACCCGTTTGGCTGAGGAGGCTAAGGGAAGCTCCTTCCTCCAGCGCAGTGGAACCACAGCTGTGTCACCTTGTGGCAATGTTACCACTTCCCGGTTACTAATAGCTCTCAGAACTGCACAGATGGGTTAGTTAGTAGGTATGATGGTAGGAATCACTCCAGTTCCTTGGGCCCAAAAGTCCTGTATTCTGGCTCTTAAGAGACAGCACCAAATACTGTCTCTCATGCAAAGCAGATACTACCCTATCAGAACTCCATCTTTTAAGGTTTGGTTTTTCTTTTTAATTATTATTATTACTCTTCTTTTGATTAAAATCGTACACAACCATATATTTTTGTATAAAGTTTGTAAGCTTACAAAATTCGAAACAATGAGATCATGATTAGATTAAGATACCAATCATGGGGGCGCCTGGGTGGCTCAGTCGGTTCAGCATCCAACTTCGGCTCAGGTCATGATCTCACGGTTCCTGGTTTCGAGCTGTGCGTTAGGCTCTGTGCTGACAGCTCAGAGCCTGGAGCCTGTCTACAGATTCTGTGTCTCCCTCTCTCTCGGACCCTCCCCTGCTCACGCTGTTTCTCTCTCTCAAAAATAAAAATATATATATATTAAAAAAAAGACACCGATCATGAACATCAAGTTGAACACCTTAAGTAGACACAACTTTTTTGTCGACAATTAAGTCTCATGAAGGGGGAAGCCAGGAAGACGGTGGAATTCGAGGATCCTAAGTTCACCTCGTCCCAGGGGTGCAACTAGATAACATTCAGATCAGCAGAAATGCCCCGGAAAATGATCTGAAGACTGGCAGAGCAAACTGCACAACTAAAGGTAGAGAAGGCCACACTGAATAAGGTAGGAAGTGCAAAGACACGGGTTGAGGGTGAAAAGAGACGAGCCATCTGTGATCATAAGAGAGCCAGTGGTGTGAAGGGCAAAAACCAGACTATCCCCCCAGCAAGCCTACACCGGGAACCCCATGATACGTGGCTTTGAAAGTGAGGCTGGGTTTTGCGAGTTCTTACAACCAGTGGGACTTAAAGCCTAGAATTTTAAAAGTCAGGAAGCTCGGCTTTGGGAGAGTCTGGATGTGATTAGGAAACTCAGTCCCCACCCTTAAATCCACAGCACCGTAAACAGCCAGCAGAGATACAGCACGGGGGCAGACAGGAGGGAGAATGATTTACTCCTCTCAGAGAATGGCCTGGAGAGGTAAGGAGACCCCTCAAGGAACACAGAATCTGGAAGGTGCTATTTCCCTCACCTGTTCCCCACAATAAACACGTGGCCACCTGTGGGAAGCAGGGCAGCACCACGCTGGCTACCTAACTTGCTTACACCAAACCCCACCCACCTGCTCTAGGGCAGTTCTACCCTTGCCAGTCACACAGGTCTCAGCACGTGTGCTGGGAGTCTCCTCCTCAAGAAGACTGGCACAAACCCTGCCAACAACGTTTCTAGTGGTTCATGCCTCAGTTCCACCAGTGGAAGGTCTCATTACACAAGCAGACCAGCACACACTTTGTTAAAATGTGCCAGACCCCAGCTGAGTCCAAACCCACACTAGGCAAACAGAGCCCTTCTCTGCAGGCAACTGAAGGAAAAAGCAGCCAGAACACAACAGCAGGGCACACGCAGCACAAATTTCCTGAAGCACTATGCCCCGGGGAACGTGGAACACTACTGCAGGGCGCTACGGGGCCTCTTCATAGGCTCATTACCTCAAGGAGGCACAGCTGACTTTCCTAACGCACAAAACCAGACGGCAACAAAACGAGGCGGCAGGGGAACACGTCCCAAGTGAAAGAACAGGACAAAACCACAGCAAGAGACCTAAGCAAAACAGAAATCACTAACACGCCTGATTGGTAAGTTGAAGTAATGATGATAAAGATACTCACTGGACTTGAGAAAAGAGTGGAAGACTTCAGTGAGACATAAAAGTTTAAAAACTCAAACATGGCGGAGAAGTAGGGGGATCCGTACTTCTCATAGCTCTCAAACAAAGAGGGCTAAAGCCAAAGGACTCTGAACCCCCGAGTGTAGAAGGAAAAGAGATGGAGTCTACCAGGAAGAAAACGGGAAAACTGGACGGCCCCATACGGCTACTTAAAGGAACGAACCAAAGCACACCTGGTCCAAAGCATCACTACGAGTACGGAAATAAAATAACCAAAGTCACAATAACAGAAAGAAGCTAACACTCTCCAAAAAAAAAAAACCAAAAAAACCTGAACGGCCAGGCCCTGGACAGTATTAAACAGTATTCCCATGTGCAGAGCACACAAGCTTTTAAAACTTACAAGGGACAGAAAAACTAGGCAAAAGGACAAAACAGAAGAATTCTCAAAAGAAATTCCAGGAAGAAGTGACAGCTAAAGAATCGATCAATACCGATATAAGCAACATAACTGAACAAGAATTTAGAATGACAGTCATAAAATTACTTGCTGGGCTTGAAAAAAACCATAGAAGACAGCAGAGACTCCACTTCTACAGAGATCAAGGATCTTAAAAATAGTCATGATGAATTAAAAAATGCTATTAATGAGGTGCAAAATAAAATGGAGGCAGCTACAGTGCAGACTGAAGAGGCAGAGGGGAGAATAGGTGAATTAGAAGATAAAATTATGGAAAATGAGGAAGCTGAGAAAAAGAAAATGATCCAGGAGCACAGAAGGAGAATTAAGTGATGCAATCAAACGGAACAATATCCGTTATCATAGAAATTCCAGAAGAAGAAGAGAAAGGGGATGAAAGGGTACATGAACAAATGATAGCTGAGAACTTGCCCAACCTGGGGAAGGAAACAGACCTTGAAATCCAAGAAGCACAGAAAACTCCCCTCAGATGTAATCTGAATTGATCTTCTGCACGACATATCATAGTGAAACTGGAAAAATACAAGGATGAAGAGAGAATTCTGAAAGCAGCCAGGGATAAACAGGCCTTGGCAGCCCAGAAAGGAATGTAGTGTTGGAGGTCCTAGCATCAGTACTCAGACAACAGAATGAAATAAAAGGCATCCGAGTTGGCAAAGATGAAGTCAAACTTTCACTTTTCACAGACAACATGCCTGGAAAACCCGACAGACTCCACCAAAAGTCTGCTAGAACTGATCCATGAATTAAAGCAAAGTCACAGGGTACAAAACCAATGTACAGAAATCAGTTGCATGTTTATACACCAATAATGAAGCAACAGAAAGAGAAATAAAGAAACTGCTCCTATTCATAACTGCACCAAAAACCATAAAATGCCTAGGAATAATCCTAACCAAAGATCTAAAAGATGTGTAGGCTGAAAACTATAGAAAACTTATGAAGGAAACTGAAGAAGACACAAAGAAAATGGAAAAACATTCCATGCTCATGGACTGAAAAACAAAATATCGTTAAAAATGTCAATACTACCCAAAGCAGTCTACACCTTCAATGCAATCCCAATCAAACTTGCACCACCATGTTTCTCAAAGCTAGAACTATCCTAAAATTTGTAGGGAACCAGAAAGGACCTCGAATAGCCAAAGTAATATTGAAGAAGAAAACCAAGACGGGAGGCATCACAGTCCCAGACTTTAGCCTCTACTACAAAGCTGTCATCATCAAGACAGTATTGTATTGGCACAAAAACAGACACATAGACCAATGGAATAGAATTGAGAACCCAGAATTGGGCCTACAAATGTATGGCCAACTAATCTTTGGCAAAGCAAAAAAGAGTATCCAGTGGGAAAAAAGACAGTCTCTTTAGTAAATAGTGCTGCGAGAACTTGATAGCAACATGCCGAAGAATGAAACTGGACCACTTTCTCACACCATACACAAAACTAAACTCAAAATGGATGAAGGACCTGAATGTAACAGGAAACCATCAAAACCCTGGAGAAGAAAACAGGCAACAACCTCTCTGAAGTCAGCTGCAGCAATTTCTTACTCAACACATCTACAGACACAAGGAAATCAAAAGCAAAAATGAACTATTGGGACCTCATCAAGACAAAAAGCGTCTGCACAGAGAAGGAAACAATCAACAAAACAAAGGCAGCCATTGGAATGGGAAAAGATAGGTGCAAATGATATACTGGATAAAGGGCTAGAATCCAAAATCTATGATGAACTTAACAAACTCAACACCTGAAAAACAAACAACCCAGTGAAGAAACGGACAGAAGACATGAATATAGACACTTTTCCAAAGACGACATCCAGATGGCCAACACACTTGAAAAGATGCTCAACAACTACTCAGCATCAAGGAAATACAAATCAAAACCACACTGAGATATCACCTCCCACTCGTTAGAGTGGCTAAAATGAACAAATCAGGAGACTATGGATGCTGGCGAGGATATTGAGAAACGGGCACCCTCCTACGCTGTTGGTGGGGATGTGCACTGGTGCAGCCACTCTGGAAAACAGTATAGAGTTTCCTCAAAAAATTAACAATAGAACTCCCCTATGTCCCAGCAATAGCACTGCTAGGAGTTTACCCAAGGGATACAGGAGTGCTGATGCATAGGGGCACATGGACCCCAGTGTTCATACCAGCACTTTCAACAATAGCCAAATCATGGAAAGAGCCTAAATGTCCATCAACTGATGAATGGTTAAAGAAGATGTGGTTTCGTATAGGAGGATTAGGAGGAACTTAACTGAGGAACAAGGGGGAGAAGGGGGGAAATGGTGGGGGAAAGGGAGAGAGGCAAACCATGAGAGACTCTTGAATGCTGACAAAAACTGAGGACTGATGGATGTGGGGGGGGAGGGGCGATGGGCATAGAGGAGGGCACTTGTGGGGATGAGCACTGGGTGTTATGTGGAAACTAATTTGACAATAAACTATTTGTAAAAAAATAAAATAAAAATAAAGAAGATGTGGTTTATCTATACAATGGACTACTACTTGGCAATGAGAAAGAATGAAAAATGGCCATTTGCAGCAATGTGGATGGAACTGGAGAATATTATGCTAAGTGAAATAAGTCACTCAGAGAAAGACAGATACCATATATTTTCGCCAATATGTGGACATGAGAAACTTAACAAAAGACCATGGGAAAGGGCAGGGGGAATGTTACAGAGAGAGGAGGAGGCAAACCATAAGAGACTCGCAAATAATGGGAACAAACTGAAGGTTGATGAGGGGGTGGGGGAGAGGGGAAAGTGGATGATGGCCATTGACGGCACATGTTGGGATGAGCACTGGGAGTTATATGGAAACCAACTTGACGATAAATGAAATTAAAAATACACCTGATAGAATAAAATGGCAGACTAGAGAAAGCAAGGGCCAAATTAATGACCCAGAAGACAGACTAATGAAAAGCAATTAAGCTGAGCAAGTAAGAGACAAAAGTTATATAAATTGAGAATGTACTTAGGGAACTCAGTGAGTCCACTAAGTATAGTAACATTCACATTACAAAGAAGGAGGAGGAAGAAAGAAGAAAGAAGAAAAAGCAAGAAGGGGAAGGAAACAGATATTACCCAACAAAATCATCCACATGATGTCCACACCAAGATGTCTATACAGTAATTAAAGCAACAGAAAATAATGACAAAAATTTTTTCAAAAAAGCAAGAGAAAAGAATTACATACAAGGGAAACCCCACAAGGCTATCAGGATTTTTCATCAGAAACTTTGTATGCCAAAAGGGAGGGGCATGATTGTTTCAAAGTGCAAAAGGGAAAAATACACAGCCACAAATACCCACTATCATAAGGATACTCACTGGGCTTGAGAAAAAAATAGAAGACACCAGTAAGACCCTTACCACAGAGATAAAAGACAAATATACAGAGAGAGAAATGAAGCAATAAGTTGGATTAGAAACACACTTGATGCAATGAGCAGCAGTCTGGATGGAGCAAAGGAATGAATTAATGACCTTGAAGACAAAGTCATGGAAGCAATGAAGCTGAAAAAAATAGAGAAAGAAGAATTAGGCAACACAAGAATAAACTCAGGGAACTCAGTGACTCCTCAAATGTAATAAAATGCGTATTACAGGAGTCTCAGAAAAAGAGCAAAGGGGGACATGAAATTTATTTGAGGAAATAACAGCTGAAAGCTTTCCTAATCTGGGGAAGATCCAGGAAGCACAGAGAATTCCCATCAAAGTCAACAAAAGCAGGCCAACACCAAGACACGTACTTAAACTTGCAAAATATGGTGACAAAGAAAAAAAATCTTAAAAGCAACAAGACAAAAGAAGTCCTTAACTTACAAGGGAAACCCCATAAGACTAGCTAGAGCTTTCTCAAAAAGAAACTTGGCAAGCCAGAAGAGAGTGGCATGATATATACAAAGTGCTGAGTGGGAAACATCTGCAGCCAAGAACACTCTATCCAGCAAAGTTATCATTCAGAATAGGAGAGATAGTTTACCAAACAAAAACTAAAAGAGTTTGTGACCACTAAGCCTGCCCTGCAATAAATATTAAAGGAGATTCTTTGAGTGCAAAGGAGAGATCGAAAGAAGAGAAAATCTCCAGAAACAATGACAAACAAGTAATAAAATGGCAATAAATATCAGTAATTACTTTGAATAGAAATGCACTAAATGATCTAGAGACGAAGGGTGTCAGAATGGATTAAAAAAAAAAAAAAAAAGACCCATCTCTATGCTACTTAACAAGAGACTCATTTTAGACCTAAAGACACCTGAAGACTGGAAGTGAGGGGATGGAGAAAACTTTATCATGCAAATGGATTTCAAAAGAAAGCTGCAGTAGGAATAGTTATATCTGACAAATTAGACTTTAAAACAAAGACTATAACAAGAGAAGGGCGTTAATCATAAGAGGACAATCCAACAAGAAGATAAATTGTAGATATTTATGAACTCAATATGGAAACACCCAAATACATAAAGCACCTAATAACAAACATAAAAGAATTGATAACAATACAGTAATAGTAGGAAACTTTAACATTCCACTTACATCAATGGACAGATCATCAACTAGGAAACAATGGCTTTGAATGACACATTAGACTGCATGGATTTAACAGATATATTCAGAACATTCCATCCTAAAGCAGCAAAATACACATTTGTTTCAAGTGCATATGAGACATTCTCCAAAATAGATCACATATTAGCCACAAGCAAGCTTCAACAAATAAAAAAAAAATGAAGTCACCATACACCTTTCCTGACCACAATGCTATGAAACTAGAAGTTTCTGGAAAGACCACAAATACATGGAGGTTAAACATGCTACTAAACAATAGTAAACTAAATAAAACAAAACAAAACAAACAAATGAAAATGAAAACATGATGGTCCAAAACCTTTGTGACGCAGGAGAAGCAGCCCTGAGAAGTAAGCATACAGCAATACAGGCCTACCTCAAGAAGCTAGAAAAATCTGAAAACAACCTAATTTTACAGCTAAAGGAGACAGAAAGAGAACAAGTGAAGATTTAAAAAAAAAAAAAAATTTTTAAAGATGGGGCCCTAGGTGGCTCAGTCAGCTAAGTGTCTGACTCTTGCTTTTGGCTCAGGCCATGACCTCATGGTTCATGGTTTCGAGCCCCACACCGGGTTCCAAACTGGCAATACAGAGGCTGCTTGATATTTCCTGTCTCTCTACTTCTCTCCCTGCCCTTCCCACTCTCTCTCTCTCTCAAATGAGTAAACTCTTAAAAAAATGATAAAGAAACTTAAAATCAACAACAATGGAAGAGATCAATGATACCAGGAGCTGGTTCTTTGAAAAAAAACTGGTAAAATTGATAAACCTCTTGCCAGACTTATGAAGAGAGAAAAGGACTCAAACAAAATAAAAAATGGGAGAGAAGAAATAACAACACCACAAACATATTAAGTATTTTAAGAGATTATTATGAAAAAATACATGGCAACAAATCAGACAACCTAGAAGAAATGGATAAAGTCCTAGAAACATGTAACTTAACAAAACTGAAACAGGAAGAAATAGAAAATTTGAACAGGCCAATTACCAGCAATTAAATCGAATCAGTAATAAAAAACTCCCAACAAACAAAAGGCCAGGACCAGACTATTTCATAGGCAAATTCTATCAAACATTTAAAGAAGAGTTAATACCTATTCTCAAATTATTCCAAAAAATAAAAGAGGAAGGAAAACTTCCAAAATCATTCTAGGAGGTCAGCATTACCCTACTACCAAAATCAGATAAAGACACTGCAAAAAAAGAGAATTACAGGCCATTATTTCTGATGACAATAGATGTAAAAATCCTCTACAAAATACTAGAAACCAAACCCAAAAATACATATAAAAACTCATTCAACACAATCGTGTGGATTTATTCCCAGGATGCAAGGATACTTCAATATCTGCAAATCAATCAATGTGATACATCATCAGTAAGAGAAAGGATAAAAACTGTATCATTACAATAAAAACAAAATGCATTTGAAAAAGTACAATATCCATTCATGACAAAAACCCTCAACAAACATACCTCCACATAATAAAGGTCTTACATGAAAAATTCACAGCAAGCATCATATACAATGGAGAAAAACAGAGCTTTCCCCCTAAGGTCAGAAACAGCACAAGGATGTCCACTCTCACCTTTTTATTCAATATATTACTGAAGTCATAGCTACAATAATCAGACAACAAAAAGAAATAAAATCTATTATCCAAATAGATATGGAAGAAGTAATATTTTCACTATTTGCAAATGACATGATACTATATATAGAAAACCTGAAAGACTCCACCAAAAAACTACTAAAATTAATCAATGGATTCAGTAAGGTTGCAGGATACAAAATCAACGTACAGAAATCTGTTTCTGTACACCAACAAGCAGGAGAAAAAAAAATTAAGAAAATAATCCCATTTACAATTGTATCAAAAAAAAAAGGAAACAAGGAATCAACTAAAGACGTAAAGATTTGTATTCTGAAAACTATAAACTAATGATCACACTAAATATGAACTATTAGAGAAATTAAGAAAATAATTCCATTTACAATTGGACCAAAATGAGTATAATACCTAGAAATAAATTTAAGGAAGTGAAAAGCCTGTACACATAAAACTATATGACACTGCAGGGGAGAGGCCAAGAACCAGCTTGCGAGTTTCATCCCTGAACTACAGCCAGATCAACACTAAACCGTCCTGCACACCTAGAAATCTTTTGCGAAGATTAACACAACGGGTACAACCCGAACCAGAGAACTCCGCAGGCATGGGGTGCAGAGGGGAACTGCGGGGGGGAGGGGGAGCTGCAGACGGCAAGGAGCTGGCTTCGCTTGCGGGGAGGGGACAGAAATGGGGGAGGCACGGAAAGCATCTGCCGCACGCGGGAGCAGCTGGGGAGAGAAGCAAGCATCCAAGGGACCGAACAACGAAAGGGAGAAAGGAGAAAAGGGGGAGTTTAAATTCCATTGAGACTCTCCAGACAGGGGGAGCACACAGTCTGAAACCCCACAGCTTGATAACTGGTGGTGCTCTGGCGGGAAGGGCGAATCCCCAGGAGCAGAGAGCGAGGTCTGAGGGGTCGTTGGGCCACACGGGGAGAGGGAGAGGCGGCTCCCCTGCTGGGAAGACGTTTGGTAAAGGCTGTGTGGCCACTGCACAGTCAAAGGTCCCAGCAGACCCTGGAGAACTGCCACATTCACTGATGTTGAAACAAGTACTTTAAAGGGGAAACCTGGCGCCAGTGTGTGTTGTGATTTACAACAATCCCGGAAACACCACTGCTACACAATCACGTGGACTTTTTCTGGGGCAGCCTGGCACCCAGCCAGTCTCTGGGCACTGGCAGTAGCACAGTCTCATGAACATACCTGGGGGTGGGCTGGCACTCGGACACTGCCTGGTGAGCCCCTCCCCCAGAGGGTCAGAACGGGTCAAAGCTGCAGTCCCTCAGAAGTGACGAGGTGGGAAACAGCCGCATCTGAGATAAAACTCAAGAGATGCCACCTGGCCATAGACAGTGTAAATGCAGGGAGTGGACAGAAGCTGGAGACTTCTGGGAGAGCACCGAGTTCTGATACTAGAGACTGGGTAGCTAGCTGGGTGATGCCACTTTCACCCCTCCTGTGCATGCACATAAGCACCTACATGGCCCCACAACAACCCACCCCAGGAAGCTAAGCAGTGCCATCCAGTAGAGAACAGAGTCATTACACTGAGCCTTGGCCAATTAGGTCAACCTCACCCTTCAGGAACACAAGTCTCTCCGTCTGCTTAGTTTATAAAATGCTTCATAGTTTGACTTCTAGGGGAAACCAATGTAATATTTCAATCATTTTCAATCTGTTTGCTGATCCATCTATTCAATTTTTTATTTTATTATTCTTGAACAAAGAAAAATTTTTTACTTTCCATTTTTTAAAATGTTTTACTTATTTCTGAGAGAGAGAGAGAGAGAGAGAGAGAGAGAGGGCGAGCATGAGCAGGGGAGGGTCAGAGAGAGAGGGAGATACAGAATCTGAAACAGGCTCCAGGTTCTGAACTGGCTGTCAGCACAGAGCCCGACACAGGGCTCGAACCCACGAACCATGAGATCATTACCTGAGCCAAAGTCAGACGCTTAACTGACTGAGCCACCAAGGCGCCCCTTTTATCTTCCATTTTTATTAAAAATATTTTTCAGGGGGAGGAGGCAAGATGGCGGAGAAGTAGGGAGCTCCGTACATTTCACTCGCCCCCATCTCTCAAACAGAGAAGGCCTGAAGTCATAGGAACCCTTACAGAATCCAGGAGTTTGGGAGGAAATGGGGAGACAGAGTCCACTGAGAAAAACCTTCTAGTGTGAGTGCGAACTGGGGAAGATGAAATTGGGCCGGGACCAGAGACACAGAGGGATGGGGGGGGGGATCCCCCTCTGCGGGGAGCTGCAGTGAGTTTAGGGGGGAAAGAGAGGGGCTGAAACTGCTCAAGACACTGTCCCTGTTGCTGGAGAAGTGAAAAACCTCTGCTTGGGATACAGAGGGATCTAGTTTCCTGCTCTCCAGCAGACCCTAGGCGGGACACACTCATCTCAGGCGACCCTGGAGAAACTGCTCCTGGCTCGCCAGCCCGACCTGGAGGGGACGAGAGCAGCAGCTTCCGGCTCCATCCCCTGGGGGAAGGCGAGAGGCTTGAAACTGCTCTGAGGGTCTCGCCTGCAAGTTTATATTTTGGGCAATATCAATGGGGCGTAAGGACTAAGATCTGGAAATGAGGCCTGGCTTGGGATACAGCCCACCTTGGCTATGCCCCTGGCACAGGGAGATCCTACCCCAAAGAGTGAGTTGCAATGCTTGGTTCAAGAAGGGACTGGGTCGCCGCCACTTTTATCCCCACAACCACCAAGTCAGGACCCCCGATAGATGCACTGGACCAAACCACGGCCATCCCCGCTAGAGAGCCGCCCTCTTCTTCTTTTTTTTTTAACCAGAGCCGGGATAAGACCAACATGGATGCACTGCCCTGATTAATTCTGGACTCTGGCTTGCTTAAACAGTCACACTTAATCCATTCTCTTGATGTAAATTCTCCACCTCCACTGCTACCTTTTTATCTCTTTCTCTCTGGAGTAATCAGACTATACAGTTTGAGTAGCATTACCGTCATTTCTTTCGCCTCCTCTCCAACCACATTCACCACTTTCTCTCTCTGAATTAAGCCTCTTAGTCTTTCTGCCTGCTCGTTTCATTTCCAATTTCACTTCCTCCCCACCCTGCCATTTCTCTATCTCTTTATGGTCTTCCATCAGCATTGCATACACCCAGCTATTTATTTGTAGCTGGGAATTCTGGTTCTATGCTTTACACTGTCCTCTATTAGGTTTTTTCTTTTCTTCTTTATTCTTTTATATGTATTTTTATTTTTATTATTCATCTTCCCTCCCTCCTCTTTTCTTTTTTTTTGTATGTGTCTCCTTTTTTCTTTTTCTTTTTCTATTTTGGTTTATGTGTTTGTTGGATTTGTCTGTGCATTTGTGTGCCTTTGGTCCCAGTGTGTTTGTATGGTTTTTTTTCCAGGGCTACCTCAAGAAACAAGCCAAAGTACACATGGTGGAGAGTCCCAAATACCACTATGAGTAGCAAAATAAAATAACCAAGGTCTCAACAAGAGAGACCAAGCGACACCATTCAAAGAACACCTTCTGAATGGACAGGCCCTGGGCAAAGAGCCTTCTTTGGTACAGCAGCACTCACAGGTGCAGAGTGCATAACAAGCTTTTAAAACTAACAAAAGATAGAAAGCTAACCAAAGTGACAAAACAGAAAAACTCTCCTTCAAAGAAATTCCAGGAAGAATTGAGAGCCAAAGAACTGCTCAAAACAGATGTAAGCAAAATAACTGAATAAGAATTTAGAATAGTCATAAAATTAATCACTGAGCTTGAAAAAAGCATGGAAGACATCAGAGAAACTATTGCTACAAACAGTATGGAGCTTAAAAATAGTTGTGATGAATAAAAAATGCTATAAATGAGATGCAAAATAAAATGGNCTAAAAATTTAAAAATAAATTTAAAAAATTGCAATCCAAATAAATATGTCTGCAATGCCTGGTTGTGTCAGTCAATTAAGTACCCGACTTTAGCTCAGGTCATGATTTCATCATGGGTTGAGTCCCATGTCATGCTCTGTGCTGACACCTCAGAGCTTGGAGCCCGCTTCGGTTTCTGTGTCTCCCTCTCTCTCTGCCCCTCCCCTGCTCACACTTTCTCTCTCTNGGTCTGTTTGTTTGTTCCTTTATTTTTTAAATTTTATTTTAGAGAAAGAGAGAGAGCGGGAGAGAGGGACAGAGGAAGAGAGAGAATCCTAACCAGGCTCCACGCTCAGCACAGAGCCCAACTCAGGGTTCCATATAAACTACCAAAACTGAAACACGAAGAAATAGAAATTTTGAACAGACCCATAACCAGTAAAGAAATCAAATTAGTAATCAAAAATTGCCCAACAAACAAGAGTCCAGAGCCAGATCGCTTTCCAGGAAATTCTACCAAACATTTTTATTTTATTTTTTTTTAATGTTTTATTCATTTCTAGGAGAGAGAGAGAGACAGCGTGAGCAGGGGAGGGTCAGAGAGAGAGGGAGTCACAGACCAAAACAGGCTCCAGGCTCCGAGCTGGCAGTCAGCACAGAGCCCGACGCGGGGCTTGAACCCACGAACCGCAAGATCAAGACCTAAGCGAAAGTCGGACGCTTAACCGACTAAGCTACCCAGGCACCCCTTATATGCTTTAAACCATTCTTTGTCCATCGGTTTTCTACCTTTTTCCTTTTCTTTTCTTCTTTTTGACTCTTTTATGTATATTTTACTCTCTATATTCGCTCTCCCTCCTCCGTCTTTTCTCTTAACTTTTTCGTTTTCCCTCTTAGTTTGCATGTTAGTTGAATTTGTCTGTGCGTTTGTGTGCTCCTGCTCCCTGTGTGTTTGTCTGTCTGTTTTCTTTGCCAGGGCTACCTCAAGAAATAAGCCAGAGTACACAAGGTGGAGAGTCCCAAATATCACTACAAGTAGGAAAATAAAATAACCATGGTCCCAACAAGAGAGACCAAAAGATACCATTAAAAAAACACTCTCTGAAAGGATATGCCCTGGACAGTCAAAGAGTCTTCTTGGATACAGCAGGGCTCATAGGTGCAGAGGGCATAATAAGTCTTTAAATTTAACAAGAGCCAGAAAGCTAACTAAAATGACGAAACGAAAGAGCTCTCCTCCTCTTAGGGGCGCCTGGGTGGCTTAGTTGGTTAAGCGTCCGACTTTCGCTTAGGTCANTAAAAAAATAAATAAATGAATGAATAAATAAATAAATAAATAAAAGAAAGAGCTCTCCTCCAAAGAAACTCCAAGACAAAAGGACAGCTAATGACCTGCTTAAAACAGATATAAGCAGCATAACTGAACAGGATTTTAGAATAATAATCATAAAATTAATAGCTAGGCTTGAAAAAAAGCATAGGGGACATCAAAGAAACTATGGCTACAGACAAAATGGAAAATAAAAATAGGCATGAAGAATTAAAAAATGCGATAAATGAGATACATAATAAATTAGAGGCCTCCAATGCACAGACTGAAGGGGCAGAAAGGAGAATAAGTGATCTAGAAGACACCATTATAGAAAAACAAGAAGCTTACAAAAAAAGAGACAAACTGATACAGGAACAGGAAAGAAGAGTTTGAGAGCTCAGCGAACAGTCAAACGCAACAATATCCGTATCATAGGAATCCCAAAGAGGAAGAGAGAGGGAAAGGTGCTGAAGGAGTCCTGGAGCAAATCAGAGCAGAGAACTTCCCAAACCTGGGAAAGGAAGTAAATATTGAAATATAAGAGGCTCAGAGGACTCCGTTCAGACGTAACTTGAATCAATCTTCTGCACAACATATCATAGTGAAACTGGCAAAATATAAGGACAAAAAGAGAATTATGAAAGCAGCTAGGGAGAAAAGGGCCCTAACATACAAAGGGAAACCTATCAGAGTGGTGACAGACCTATCTACTGACACTTGGCAGGCCAGAAAGGAANCAAAGAAAACAAAGACTCTAAACCCACATATTTCAACAATAACACTGAATGTAAATGGGCTGAATGCTCCAATCAAAAGACATAGGGTAGCAGAATGGATAAAAAAACAAAATCCATCTATTTGCTGTCTACAAGAAACTCATTTTAGACTGGAAGATACCTTCAGATTAAAATTAAGGGGATGGAGAAATATATATCGTGCTACTGGAAGTTTTGAAAGCGGGAGTAGCTATACTTACATCAGACAAACTGGACTTTAAATTAAAGACAATAACAAGAGATGAAGAAGGGCACTACATAATAATTACAGGGTCTATCCATCAGGAAGAACTAGCAATCATAAATGTCTATGCACCGAATATGGGAGCACCTAAATACTTAAAACAATCACAAATAGAAACAAGCTTATAGATACGAATGTACTAATAGCAGGGGACTTTAATTCTCCACTTAAAGCAATGGATAGGTCAACCAAACAGAAAATCACTAAAGAAATAATGGACTTGAAAGACACATTGGACCAGATCTGACGGATATAGTTAGAACTTTACATCATGAGGCCAGGGAATTTACTTTCTTCTCAAGTGCACATGGCACATTCTCCAAGATAGATCACATACTGGGACATAAAGCAGCCCTCAATAAATATAAAAGAACTGAGATCATACCATGCACACTGTTGGATCATAATGCTATGAAACTTGAAATCAATCACAGGAAGAAGTCTGGAAAACCTCCAAAAACTGGGAGGTTAAGGAACACCCTACTAAAGAATGAATGGGCCATTTAGGCAATTAGAGAGGAAATTTAAAAATATATGGGACAAATGAAAATGAAAACACAACAATCCAAAAATCTATGGGATGCAGCAAAGGCAATCCTAAGAGGAAAGTACATTGTACTCCAGGCCTATTTCAAGAGATTAGAAAAAGCGCAAGTCCAAAATCTAAAGCTCACCTAAAGGAACTAGAGGCAGAGCAACAAGAACGCCCTAAACCCAGTAGAAGAGGAGAAACAGTAAAAATTAGATCAGAAATAAACAACACAGAGACCATAGAAACACCTAAACAGATCAATGAAACCAAGAGTTGGTTTTTTGAAAAAATAAACAAAATGGACAAACCTCTAGCCAGGCTTCTCAAAAATAAAAGAGAGAGCACCCAAATAGACAAAATCATGAATGAAAATGGACTTATTACAACCAACCCCTCAGAAATACAAGCGATTANAAGGTTCACCATCACAGACTTTAGCCTCTACTACTAAGCTGTCATCATCAAGACAGTATGGTATTGGCACAAAAACAGACACATAACCAATGGAATAGAGAACTTAGAGCTGGACCCAAAAGTATACAGCCAACTAATCTTTGACAAAGCAGGAAAGAATATCTAATGGAAAAAAGACAGCCTCTTTAACAGAAGGTCCTGGGAGAACTGGACAGCAACATGCAGAAGAATGAAACTAGATCATTTTCTCACACCATGCACAAAAATAAACTCAAAACGGATAAAAGACCTGAACGTGAGACAGGAAACCATTAAAACCCTAGAGGAGAATGAGGAAACAACCTCCTTGACCTCCACAGCAGCAACTTCTTACTTGACACATCCCCAAAAGCAAGGGAATCAAGAGCAAAAAGGAACGACTGGGACCTCATCAAGATTAAAAACTTCTGCACAGCAAAGGAAACAACACATAAAACTAACAGGCAACCAACGGAATGGGAGAAGACAGTTGCAAATGACATATCAGATAAAGGGTTAATATCCAAAATCAATAAGGAACTCACCAAACTCCACGCCCGAGAAACAAACAACCCAGTGAAGAAATGGGCAGAAGATATGAACAGACACTTCTCCAAAGAGGACATCCAGATGGCCAACAGACACATGAAATGATGCTCAGCATCCCTCCTCATCAGGGAAATACAAATCAAAATCACACTGAGATACCACCTCACGCCAGTCAGAGTGGCTAAAATGAGCAAATCAGAGAACTCTAGATGCTGGCGAGGATGTGGACAAATGGGCACCCTCCCACCTGTTGGTGGGAATGTAAACTGGTGCAGCCCCTCTGGAAAACAGTGTGGAGGTTCCTCAGGAAACTAACAATAGAACTGCCCTATGACCCAGCCATGGCACTGCTAGGAATTTATCCAAGGGACACAGGAGTGCTGATGCACAGGGGCACATGGACCCCAATGTTCACAGCAGCACTCTCAACAACAGCCAGAACATGGAAAGAGCCTAAGTGTCCATCAACGGACGAATGGATCAAGAAGATGTGGTTTATCTATACCATGGAATACTCCATGGCAATGAGAAAGAATGAAATCTGGCCTGTGTAGCAACATGGATGGACCTTGAGGGTGTTATGCTGAGTGAAATAAGTCAGGCAGAGAAGGACAAATATCATATACTTGCACGTATAGGAGGATTGGGAGGAATATAACGGAGGACCATGGGGGAGAAGAAGTGGGGAAATGGTGGGGGAAAGGGAGAGAAGCAAACCATGAGAGACTCTTGAATGCTGACAAAAACTGAGG
>NW_027531900.1:117486-132661 GCF_008692635.1 Crocuta crocuta
AACTCAGTAAAAAAAAAAAAAAAAAAAAAAGGAACAATATTCCATGCTCCTGGATAGGAAGAACAAATATCGTTAAAATGTCAATACTACCCAAAACAATCTACATATTCAATCTAATACCTTACAAAATAACACCAGCATTCTTCACAGAGCTAGAACAAATAATCCTAAAATTTGTATGGCGCCAGAAAAGACAAATAGTCAAAATAATCGTCAAATCAATTGTTTTGAATTGTTTGAATTGTTTGAATAGTCAAACAATCCTGAAAAAAGAAAACCAAAGCTGGAGACATCAAATCCCAGACTTAAAGCTATATTACAAAGCTTAATCATCAAGACAGTACCGTACTGCCCAAGAACGGACACTCAGATCAATGGAACAAAATAGAGAACCCAGAAATGGACTCACTAACGTAATGTCCAACTAATCTTTGACAAAGCACGTAAGAATACTAACAGAATAAAGACAGTCTCTTTAGCAAAAGGTGCTGGGAAAATTCGACAGGACATGGAGAAAAATGAACCTGGACCACTTTCTTACACCATACACAAAAGCTCAAAATGGACTAAAGACCTAAATCTAAGACAGGATGCCTTCAAAATCCTAGAGGAGCAATCAGGCAAAAACCTGACTGACCTTGGCCACAACAACTTCTTACTCAACACATCTCTAGAGGCAAGGAATACCAATGAAAAATGAACTACTGGGACCAAATCAAAATAAAAAGCTTCTGCACAGAGAAGGAAACAATCAACAAAACTAAAAGGCAACCGATGGAATGAGAAAAGATATTTCAAATGACACAACAGATAAAGGATTAGTATCCAAAATCTATAAAGAACTTATCAAACTCAACACCCAAAAAACAAATAAGCCAGGGAAGAAATGAGCAAAAGATACAAACAGACACTTTTCCAAAGAAGACAGCAAGATGGCCAAAACACCTGAAAAGATGCTCAACATTGCTCATCATCAGGGAAATACAAATCAAAACCACACTGAGATACTACCTCGTACCAGTCAGGATGGCTAAGATTAACAACTCAGGCAACAACAGATGTTGGCGAGGATGTGAAGAAAGAGATCTCTTTTGCACTGCTGGTGGGAATGCAAACTGGTGCAGCCACTCTGGAAAACAGTATGGAGGTTCCTCAACAAATTAAAAATAGAACTACCCTACAATCCAGCAATTGCACTACTAGGTATTTATCCACGGGATACAGGTGTGCTATTTCGAAGGGACACATGCACCCCAATGTTTATAGCAGCGCTATCAATAATAACCAAAGTATGGAAAAAGCCCAAATGTCCAACGACGGATGAATGAATAAAAAAGATGTATACACACACACACACACACACACACACACACACACACAATGGAGGATTACTTGGCAATCAAAAAGAATGAAATCTTGCCATTTGCAACTATGTATGAAACTAGAGGGTATTATGCTAAGCGAAATCAGTCAGTAGGAAAAAGACAAATATCCTATGACTTCATTCATTTGAGGACTTTAACATACAAAACAGATGAACATAGGGAAGGGGAGCAAAAATAATATAAAAACAGGGAGGGGGAGAAAACATAAGAGACTCTTAAACACAGAGAACAGGTTTGCCGGAGGGGCTGTGCTAGGGGGGATGGACTAAATGGGCAAGAGGCTTAAGGAATCTACTCCTGAAATCATTGTTGCACCATGTGCTAACCTGGATGTAAACTATAAAAATAAATTATTAGACGAAAAAACTACATGATACTGATGAAATAAATTGAAGAGAACCCAAATAAATGGAAAGATATTCAATGTTCATAGGTTGGAAGAATAGTTAACTATGCAGATTATTCAAAGCAATCTTGAAATTCAATGCAATCCCTCTTAAAATTCCAACTGTATTTTTTCACAGAAATAAAACAAGCAATCCTAAAATATTTATGGAAACACAAACTACCCCAAATATTCAAAGAAATCTTGAGAACAAATCTGGAGTATCACATTCCCTTATTTCAAACAATATTAAAAGTAATCAAACAGATTGGTATTGGCATTAAAACAAACACATATAAGTCAGCAGAACACAACAGAGAGCCCAGAAATTAACTCACACACATGTACCCAATTCATTTGTGACAAAGGAGCCTGGAAAATGCAACTAGGGGGAAAGACAGACTGTTAAATCAATGTTACTGGAAAACAGGACAGCAGCATACAGAAGAATGAAACTGGACACCTGTATCACAACATTCACAAAAATTAACTCAAAATAGATTAAAGATTTGAATATAGAACCTGAAATCATAACAATCCCAATAGCAGTGATGTCAATGTCAGTCTTGGTAACAGTTTTTTGGATTTCACTCTAAAAGCAAAGGCAAGCGGTTGGAGGCAAGAAGGCGGAGAAGTAAGGAGCTCCGCACATTTCGCCTGCACCCATCTCTCGAACAGAGAAGGCCTGAAGCCGTAGGACACTGAGCCCCAGGAGTCTGGGAAGAGAAAGGGACAGAGCACACTGGGAAGGAAACCGCATAAGTGCGTGAGTGCGAACTGGGGGAGATACAAGCGGGACGGGACCCAGAGCCACGGAGGGAGNAACCTGGAGAGGAAAGTAGAAGTTGAAATACAAGAGGCACAGAGGACTCCCCTCAGACGTAACTTGAATAGATCTTCTCCACGACATATCATAGTAAAAAATGGCAAAATATAAAGACAAAGAGAGAATTTTGAAAGCAGCTTGGGAGAAAANAAAATAAAATAAAATAAAAGTAAAGGTATGGAGAAATATATATCATGTTACTGGAAGTCAAAAGAAAACTGGAGTAGCTATACTTATATCAGACAAACTGGACTTAAATTAAAGACAATAACAAGAGATGAAGAAGGGCATTATATAATAATTACAGGGTCTATCCATCAGGAAGAACTAACAATTATAACAATCCAACTGTGGCCCCAGAAGTGGACTAGGGGCAGACATCTGTTCTGATGGCAGGACCCGCCCACCAATGAAAGCTTCTAAGGGGACAACACAGGGAGAGTGCCCTGAAGTTCAGTGCTACACTACTACATCTCTGGCAAGGCCTGGTCTGACTCAATTCAAGCCACCGGTGGCCCCAGACAAGCCTACTAACAACACAGAGACCAAACCCTGCCCACAACAGGAAAAAAGGGCCTGAAGGCAAAAGCGTCTTAGCCGAACCAGTAGGCACACGCAACACCCACAAGAGACACCCCTGAAGCACCACGTTCTGGTGAACAGGAGACACTGCAACTATAGGGAACTATAGGACCCTCTTCTTCATAAGGCCATGATTTCCAAGAGGAGAAGTCATAGCTGACTTTCCTAACATACACACACACACACACACACACACACACACACACACACAAAACCACACAGAGAGTTAGGCAAAGTAAGGAGATGGAAGAATGCGTCTCAAATGAAAGAACACGACAAAATGATAGAAGGAGAGCTAAACAAAATGGACATAATTAATATACCTGGTAAAGAATTTATAAGTATCATAAAGATTCTCACTGGACTTGAGAAAATAGTGAAGGACCTTGGGGAGAACCTCAAAAAAAGACATAGTAAATATAAACAAGAACCAATCAGAGATGAAGAACTCAATACTGAAATTTAAAATACACTAGAGAAACTATATAGCAGTCTAGCGGAAGCAGAAGAATGGATAAATGACTTGGGAGGATACAGTAATGGAAAGCAATCAATCCAAACAGGAGAGAGAAGAAAAATAAAAATAGACTTTAACAAAGTCAGTAATGCCATGAAGTATAACAACATTCACATTATAATGATCCCAGAAGAAGAGAGAGAAGAGGAGCAGAAAGTTTTTTTCAAGAAATAATAGCTGAAAACTTCCCAAATCTGAAGGAGGAACAGAAACCCTGATCCAGAGGCACAAAGACTCCCCAACAAAATCATCCCATGAAGTCACCTTGAAACATAGTAATTGAAATGCAAAAAGTAGTGATGGAGAATTCTAAAAGCAACAAGAGAAAAGCATTACATACATGGGAAACCCCAAAAGGCTATGAGTTGACTTCTCAGCATAAACTTTGCAGGCCAGAGGGGAGTGGCATAATACATTCAAAGTACTGAAAGAAAAAACATGCAACCAGTAATACTCTATCCAGCAAAGCTATCACTCATAATAGGAGAGATAAAGAGTTTACCAGACAAAAAAGTTAGAATAACTTATCACCACTAAAGTAGCCTTATAAGAAATATTAAAAGGGACAGTTTGAGTGGAAAGGAAACACCCTAAGCAGGAATAAGCAAAGTAGGAAGCACAATAACAGTAAAATTCAGTATGCCTATAAAAATCAGTCAAGGGATTAACAAAATAAAAGGATGTAATTTATGACACAGTGTACCTGAAACATGGGAGAAACAGGAATAAAAATGCAATGCTTTTGGAATGGGTTCAAACCTAAGCAACTATCAACTTAATACTGACTGCTATGTGCATAAGATATTATGTATATACGTAACGGTATCTACAAATCAAAAACCGGTAATAGATACTACAAAAATTAAAAGAAAGGAATCCAAGTATATCACTAAGGAGCCAGGAAACCAGGTGAAAAGAGCCAGAGAAAAAAGGAACAAAGAGAAACTACTACAACAACCATAAAACAAGCAACAAAACGGCAACAAGTACATACCTATCAATAATTACGTTGAATGTAAAGTGGACAAAACACTCCATTCAAAGGCATAGGGTGACAGAACAGATTAAAAAAAAAAAAAGACCCATCTATATGCCTACAAGTGACTCATTTCAGATCTAAAGACACATAAATTTGGAGTTTTCATTTGTGTCCTGATCCCTCTTATCCAGTTGCTGCCTTATTTTAGAAACTCACCAACTGGGAACAATACCAATCAACAAGACCCTAAAGACTTTAGTTTTGCACCCTAATTGCAATTCTGAAGCAGTTTCTTTTTGTTGTTGTTTCTCTTCTCATGCCATTGCTGCTATGGTGATCAGTGTCTCATATTAGCCTAGTACTTTAATTCTGTTAAATGCATCTAAAGCATGCTTATTAATTGTTTAAAAGTGTAAAGCAAATGGAAAATTTGTCTTGAAACCTGATTGCAATGTGTGCACGCATAGACGTATATATCCGTCTATCACATTTTTACATATATAATTTTTAACAATGCAAACCCAGTTTTTAAACATTTTCTTTCAGATGTATCAGTTAATAATTCCTGAAGTTATTAGCAAGGTGATTTGGCCCTTGCTACATTTTAGAATCTAGATTTTAGAAGTCCTAGAGAAACCTAGATAATTGTAAACAATTATTTGCAAACCATGACATAAAACAATAACAATAGCAGCAACTATTGCATTCATTCATAGCCTGTTCTAACTAAGTGCTTCTTGTATTTCATTTCATTAACTTCTAAAAACCACCCTAAAAGACAGTTGCTTGGGGGCACCTGGCTGGTTCAGCTGGTGGAGCATCCTACTCTTGATCTCTGGGTTGTGAGTTCAAGCCCCACGTTGGTGTGGAGATTACTTAAAAATAAAATCCTAAAAAAAAAAAAAAAAAGGCAAGTGCTATTATAAGTCCCATTACAAATGAGGAAAATGCAAATGAGAATTTTGTAAAAGTCCAATTAGACAATATTTACTACCTTTCTCCTCTAAGAAACTCACTGGGAATCTTCTTGCTGAGTGTCCCCTTCTCAAAGCTAACAGTGATGGTATTATTAGTAATATGAGTCATTATTCATTGAGTGCTTACCATGAGGAAGGTACTATATAAACATTATTGCTGATCTGCATGTGGTAGATTATATCTGTAGCCACAATAACCTCTCCTTTCCTTCCATATCATCTTCTGCATTGTGGCTTTGCCATTCTCCCTTCAAGAGAACTCGATTTCTCCACCACCTTCAGTCTCCGTGGGCCCTGTGACTACTTTGACCAAGAGAACATGGCAGAAGTGACAGTGCCAGTTTCAGGAGCCAGGCCTTAAGAGCCTCGGGGCGCCTGGGTGGCTTAGTCGGTTAAGCGTCCGACTTTCGCTTAGGTCATGATCTCGCGGTTCGTGGGTTCGAGCCCCGCGTCGGGCTCTGTGCTGACNAGCAACAAAACGGCAACAAGTACATACCTATCAATAATTACGTTGAATGTAAAGTGGACAAAACACTCCATTCAAAGGCATAGGGTGACAGAACAGATTAAAAAAAAAAAAAGACCCATCTATATGCCTACAAGTGACTCATTTCAGATCTAAAGACACATAAATTTGGAGTTTTCATTTGTGTCCTGATCCCTCTTATCCAGTTGCTGCCTTATTTTAGAAACTCACCAACTGGGAACAATACCAATCAACAAGACCCTAAAGACTTTAGTTTTGCACCCTAATTGCAATTCTGAAGCAGTTTCTTTTTGTTGTTGTTTCTCTTCTCGTGCCATTGCTGCTATGGTGATCAATGTCTCATATTAGCCTAGTACTTTAATTCTGTTAAATGCATCTAAAACATGCTTATTAATTGTTTAAAAGTATAAAGCAAATGGAAAATTTGTCTTGAAACCTGATTGCAATGTGTGCACGCATAGACGTATATATCCGTCTATCACATTTTTACATATATAATTTTTAACAATGCAAACCCAGTTTTTAAACATTTTCTTTCAGATGTATCAGTTAATAATTCCTGAAGTTATTAGCAAGGTGATTTGGCCCTTGCTACATTTTAGAATCTAGATTTTAGAAGTCCTAGAGAAACCTAGATAATTGTAAACAATTATTTGCAAACCATGACATAAAACAATAACAATAGCAGCAACTATTGCATTCATTCATAGCCTGTTCTAACTAAGTGCTTCTTGTATTTCATTTCATTAACTTCTAAAAACCACCCTAAAAGACAGTTGCTTGGGGGCAGCTGGCTGGTTCAGCTGGTGGAGCATCCTACTCTTGATCTCTGGGTTGTGAGTTCAAGCCCCACGTTGGTGTGGAGATTACTTAAAAATAAAATCTTAAAAAAAAAAGGCAAGTGCTATTATAAGTCCCATTACAAATGAGGAAAATGCAAATGAGAATTTTGTAAAAGTCCAGTTAGACAATATTTACTACCTTTGTCCTCTAAGAAACTCACTGGGAATCTTCATGCAGAGTGTCCCCCTCTCAAAGCTAATAGTGATGGTATTAATAGTAATATGAGTCATTATTCATTGAGTGCTTACCATGAGGAAGGTACTATATAAACATTATTGCTGATCTGCATGTGGTAGATTATATCTGTAGCCACAATAACCTCTCCTTTCCTTCCATATCATCTTCTGCATTGTGGCTTTGCCATTCTCCCTTCAAGAGAACTCGATTTCTCCACCACCTTCAGTCTCCGTGGGCCCTGTGACTACTTTGACCAAGAGAACATGGCAGAAGTGACAGTGCCAGTTTCAGGAGCCAGGCCTTAAGAGCCTCGGGGCGCCTGGGTGGCTTAGTCGGTTAAGCNGAGGAAAATGCAAATGAGAATTTTGTAAAAGTCCAATTAGACAATATTTACTACCTTTCTCCTCTAAGAAACTCACTGGGAATCTTCTTGCTGAGTGTCCCCTTCTCAAAGCTAACAGTGATGGTATTATTAGTAATATGAGTCATTATTCATTGAGTGCTTACCATGAGGAAGGTNCTAAAAGGACTAGAAAAGGAAGTAGAAAGCCTAAACCCAGAGAAGGAAAGAAATAATAACAATGAGAGCAGAATTAAACAAAATAGAAACTAAAAAAGCAATAGAACAGATCAATAAAACCAGGAAAATGTTCCTTGAAAAGATCAATAAAATTGATAAGTTTGGTGAAACTCAAAAGTGGGGGGGAGGGAGCAGACTCAAACTCGGGTATGAGAGAGAGGAAACAACAACCAACACCACAGAAATACAAAAGATTATAAGACACTAGTACAAAAATATGTATGCCAACAAATTAGACAACCCAGAAGAAATGCATAAGTTCCTTGAAACCTATAACCTCCCAAACCTTCGTTAGGAAGAAATAGAACATTTGAATAGACTGATTACTAGCAATGAAATTAAATCGGTAATCAAAAAACTCCCAACAAACAAAAGTCCAGGAACAGATGGCTTTATGGGGGAATTCTACCATTTAAAGAAGAATACCTTTCTTCTCAAACTATTCCAAAAAACAGAAGAGGAAGGGAAGCTTCCAAATTCATTTGATGAGACCAGCATTACTCTGATACCACAACTACATAGACATTACAGAAAAGAGAACTATAAGCCAATATCTCTGACTATAGATGCAAAAATCCTAATAAAATATTAGCAAACCAACAATACATTAAAAAAAATAATTCATGACAATCAAGTGGGATTTATTCTTAGAATGCAAAGATGGTTAAATATTTGCCAATCAACCAATGTGATATATCACATCAACAAGACAGAGAAAAAAATCATGATCATTATAGTAAATACAAAAAAAAAAAATGCATTGACAGAGTAAAATATCTGCTCATGATAAAAACCCTCAAGAAAGTCAGTTTAGAGAAAATGTAATTCAACAACACAAACACATATACATATATATATGCATGTATATATATATATATATATATTTTTTTTTTTTTAAACCCACATCTAACATAATGGTGAAAAACTGGCAATATTTGCCCTAAGGTTAGAAACAAGTCAAGGATGTCCACACTCACCACTCTTTTACAACATAGTGCTGGAAGTCCTAGCTACAGTAATCAGACAAGAAATGAAGGGCATTCAAATCAGTAAGGAACAAAGTAAAAACTGTCACTATAAGCAAATGACACGATACTACATATAGAAAAGCCAAATGAATCCACCAAAAAACTACTAGAACTGATAGACAGAAATGATGTGCTTCTATACAACTTAAAAATGAAGCACCGGAAAGCAAAATTAAGAAAACAAACCCACTGGGGCACCTGGCTGGTTTAGTCAGTGGAGCATGCCACTCTTGATTTCAGGTCTGTGAGTCCAAGCCCCATGTTGGGTATAGAGACTACTGAAAAAAAATAAAATCTTAAAAAAGAAAGAAAGAAAACAATCCCATTTACAATTACACTAAACATAATAAAATACCTAGAAATAAACTTACCTAGGGAGGTGAAAGACCTGTCTGTACTCTGAAAATATAAAACATTGATAAAAGAAACTTAAAATGACAAACAAAAGAAACTCCATGTTCAAAGATTGGAAAAACAAATGTTGTTAATATGTCCATACTACCCAAAGCAATCTACAGATTTGATGCAATCCGTATCAAAATACCAACAGCATTTCTCAGAGACAGAACAAACAATCCTAAAATTTGTATGGAACCACTTAAGCCCCTGAATAGCCAAAGCAATTTTGAAAAAGAAAAGCAAAGCTGACAGCATCACAAATCTGGACCTCAAGTTATATCGCAAACTGTAGTAATCAAAACAGTTTGGTACTGACACTGAAACAGACACAAAGATCAATGGAACCGACCAGAGAGCCCAGAAATAAACCCACGATTATACGGTCAATTAACCTTCAACCAAAGAAAACAAGAATATATGATGGGAAAGGGACAGTCTGTTCAACAAATGGTGCTAGGAAAACCAGACAGCTGAGTGTAAAAAAACAAAACAAAACAAAAAAACCTGGACCATTTTCTTACACCACACACAAAATCAAACTTAAGATGGAGTAGAGACCTAAATGAGGAGACCTGAGAGGGGACTGGGGAGAGGGGCAAGGGGAGACGGCAAGAGAGAAGCAGGGCTCACCTGAAGCAGAGGCAGCTCGTGGTCACCCCAAGCGAGGTTCAAGCTCATCCTAAGCTGGGCTCAAGTTCACCCAAAGCAGGACATGAGCTCAGCTGAAGAGGGGCTTGTGTTCACCTGATGCGGAATTTGAACTCACTAACCATGAGATAACGATCTGAGCTTGTCAGATGGTTTACTGACCGAGCCACCCAGGCGCCCTTGTGAATTCAGCTGTAATCTCCAGCACAAAACCTTGTTTCCTTGGGGAATTACATTAATGTTTTATATCAAATTGGAAAGAGTTTATATCTTTATGACATCTGACCAAGTCTGTTTTGTGATTTTCTGAAGTATAAAGCTTTCTTCTTAGAGCTTTTCACATTTTAGTTCAAAATATTTTATGTTTTAAAAAAATATGTTGAATTTCCTTATTGTGATAACCTGTTTTTTAAATAAATGAAGGCTATCAACTTTGTGTATTCATTTAAAATCCTGATTCATTATTCAGTAATTTATTATTGACTGTTGGATTCTTTTTTAATTTTTTTAATGTTTTATTTATTTCTGAGAGAGAGACAGTGTGAGCAGGGGAGGGTCAGAGAGAGAGGGAGTCACAGACTGAAACAGGCTCCAGGCTCCGAGCTGGCTGTCAGCACAGAGCCCGACGCGGGGCCTGAACCCACGAACCGGGAGATCATGACCTGAGCCAAAGTCGGACGCTTAACCGACTGAGCCACCTAGGCACCACAACTGTTGAATTTTTAGATGTATGTCTTCTGCAAATAGCTTCACTTCTTTTTAAATTTACATAATTCTCATTATTTTCTCATTGACTTCATTGGCTAAAGCCAGCAATAAAAAGTTAACATACTTGCTTTGATTCTGAACTTAAGAAAATGTTTCTAGTGTTTTACATATTAAGGAAGATACTTGTTTTAGGTCTGGGATAAATCAATTTTTATTTACTGATCTTTTTTTTTACTTAGAAATGGTTGCTGGATTTTGTAAGAGATATTTTCAAGTTAAAAGCTTAGGGGAGAGGGGTACCTGGGTGGGTCAGTTGGTTAAGTGTCCAACTTCGGCTTAGGTCATGATCTTGCATGGGTTTGAGCCCTACTTTGGGCTCTGTGCTGACAGCTTGGAGCCTGGAGCCTGCTTCAGATTCTGTCTCCCTTTCTCTCTCTCTCTCTCTGTCTCTCCCCTGCTCACTCGCTCGCTCTCGCTCTCTCTCTCAACAATAAGTGTTAAAAAATTTTTTTAATAAAAAAGCTTAGGGGCGCGTGGATGGCTCAGTTGGTTAAACGTCCGACTCTGGCTCAGATCATGATCTTGCAGTTTGTGGGTTCGAGCCTCGCGTCGGGCTCTGTGCTGACACCTCAGAGCCTGAAGCCCACTTTGGATTCTGTGTCTCCCCTTCTCTCTGCCCCTCCCATGCTCATGTTCTGTCTCTGTCTCTCAATAATAAATAAACGTTAAAAAGAATTTTTTAATAATAAAAACTAAATAAAAGCTTAGGGGAGATGTTTTATGGCTTTGTCCTTAGATCTAGGTATATGATTAACTATATTAAGTGAATTACACATATTGAGGCATCCTGGCATTTTTAGATAAATTCAGCCTAATGAGGTTTTAATTTGCTGTTGGTTTCTGCTAATAGTTAAAGTTTTCACATCAATATTCATTATGGAAATTTGTCCACAGTTCTTGTACGTTTTCCTTCAGGTTTTGGTGCAAATGTTATACTTGTTCCATTTATATAACTTGAAGCTTTCCCTCTGACAGAATTCTTCTCTGCAACTTTCTATGCCTGATGTGATTTTGTGAGATAGTTACATCTCTTCTGATAAAATTTATTGCTTTTTATCATAACTTGTCAATTTTGATAAATGTATTTTCCTAGGAACCTATTAATCAAACCTTTCTTGTATTTATTTTTAATCTATTACTATTATTATTTTGTATAGAATTTTGACAATCTCTTACTGTTAAAATGCCCTCTTTCAAGGGCACCTGGGTGGCTCAGTCAGTTAGGCGTCGGACTTTGGCTCAGGTCATGATCTCGTGGTTTGTGAGTTCAAGCTCCATGCTGGGCTCCGTGCTGACAGCTCAGAGCATGGAGCCTCCTTCAGATTCTGTGTTTCTCTCTCTCTCTGCCCCTCCCATGCTCATGCTCTGTGTCTGTCTTTCAATAATAAATAAAAACATTAAAAAAAATTTTTTTAATTTCCTCTTTCACAATTATTTCTCCTGGTTACTTCCTATATTTTTCTTCATTTTTTTCACTTTTTTCTTGATTTATGGTGAAAGGTTTGACTATTATGGTTTTCTTAATTGCACTTCATTTATTTATTTATTCACTTATATGGTTTTCATTTCTCTTTCAAGTCTTATTAATTTTGATATTTGCTTTTTTTAATATTTATTTTGAGAGAGAGAGAGAGAGAGAGAGCAGGCAAGCTGGAGGAGGAACAGAGAGAGGGGAAGTGAGAGAATCCCAAGGAGGCTCCACACAGTCAGCATACAGCCCCGTGCAGAGTTCAGTCCCACAAGCCATGAGATCATGACCTGGGCCAAAATCAAGAGTTGGACACTTAACCAACCAACCCCCACCTGGGACCCCAATTTTGATATTTACTTTTATGATTTATTCCCTTCTACTTTGTTTTGGTTTCCTTCTATTTTGGGGTATTTTTTTTTTCCTTCTGAATTGAAAATTCTCTTCCTTACTGTCTTAAGAATTTAAGGCTATAAAATGTCATTTAACTGCTTTAAGTGTATATTATAGTTTATGATAAACATTTTTTAACTTTTTTTGTTTTTGAGAGACAGAGACAGAGCACAAGCAGGGGAGGGGCACAGAGGGAGACACAGAATCCAAAGCAGGCTCAGGCTCTGGCCTGTCAGCACAGAGCCTGACGCCAGCCTCAACCCATGATCATTACCTGAGCCAAACTCAGATGCTCAACTGACTGAGCCATCCAGGTGCCCCTGCAGTTTCTGATATATTGTACTTTATCAATTTTCTTTTAAAATTTGCAATATAATTTTGCATTTTTTCTTTGGATGAGCTGTATGTCATTTGAAAAATTAATTTCCATGGGGCACTCGCACTCTCTCAAAATAAATATTCAAAAAAAAGAAAAATTAATTTCTAGTTTTGCTACATCATGATAAAAGAATATCATCTTAAAAACATTATCGTCAGGGCACTTAGGTGGCTCAGTATTTGAGCTTCCGACTCTTGGTTTCAGCTCAGGTTATGATCTCGCAGTTTGTGAATTGAGCCCTGCACTGAACGCTACAATGATGGCAAGGAGTCTGCTTGGGATTCTCTCTCTCTCCTTCTTTATCCCTCCACCACTCACATTCACTCTCTCTCTCAAATAAATAAATAAATAAATAAAAATAAAAATAAAGAATATTGTCTTATTTTTACTTTAAGGAAATTATTTTTTCCTTTGAAACCTATATTCTGATTAGTTTTAAAAATGTATCACATGGGCTTAATAAGATGGTATTGTTTTCCTTTCAAAGTGTTAAAATCAAGACTTGTGCATAAAATCTACCTTATGTTTGGTGTTTTAAATCCTTATTATTATTTGGTTCTGTGAATTCATAGCTGATTTTAAGTCTCCCTATCCACAATTATGTTGTCTTTTCATTTGAGGTTTCCTTTTTCTACAGTGTTCTACAATGTTCGAAGTGTGTATTCTACAGTATTCTAAAACAAGTCTTGTTTATTTCACCTTAAGTTTATTTGTATTATTAGTGTCTATTGTAAAAGGAGAAAAGGAGTCTTTACTTCCACTATATTCATAAACTATTATTTTAATAACACCATCAGTATATTTTTGAAGTTTTTTTTTTTTTAATGTTTTATTTATTTCTAGGAGAGAGAGAGACAGCGTGAGCAGGGGAGGGTCAGAGAGAGAGGGAGTCACAGACTGAAACAGGCTCCAGGCTCTGAGCTGGCAGTCAGCACAGAGCCCGACGCGGGGCTCGAACCCACGAACCGCGAGATCATGACCCAAGCGAAAGTCGGACGCTTAACCGACTAAGCCACCCAGGCGCCCCATCATCAGTATACTTTTATCCCCAGCTAACCTACTGGATTCTATTATTTATAATCATGCAAAGGATGACGGTGAAATAAGTGGAAAATAAATCTTCAGAGAAACATTTTTTAAGCGGTCTGTGGTCGCAGTAAGCTGGCCCAGCCACCAAGCCCAATTGTGTTCAGCTTAAGTTCTATTCTGAGCCAATGTTTTCTCTTCATAAAATGAGCACACAGAAAATGACCTAGATAACCTGCCGCCTTCCTCAGTTCTGAGCTCTTTGTAGGCACTGCCTGTTGAACATTCCTGCTTTCCTTTAGCCTAAAGGTGGCAAATTTGGGTCAATCTCCCTGAATCCCCAAATAACCGCCAAAGAAGAGTGAACATCTTTAGTCACAGGGATTTGACAAAAATAAGGAACTCAATAACAAAAAATTTTTTTCAGTCTTTCTTGGGGGCACTTGGGTGGCTCAGTCGGTTGAGCACCCGACTTCCGCTCAGGTCATGATCTCACAGTTTGTGAGTTCGAGCCCCACAGCGGGCTCTGTGCTGAGCCCCGCAGTTTAGAGCCTGCAGCTGCTCTGAACTGTGTCTCGCGCTCTCCCTCTGCCCCTCCCCTGCTAGTGCTCCCTCTCACTCTCAAAAATAAAAATAAAATGTTAAGTCTTGTTCAAAAACAAATTCAGATCTTGCGTACATATAAAAATAAACGTCTATTTTGATCTATTTTAAATGATCTTTGCCTCTCTCCCAAATCTGAAATGCACTTATGTTTTGCCTGGTCAAAGAGGAAAGTCCGCGGTGAACGCCTCTCCTGTACTTACAGTCAACTCACAACCCCCCCGTCCCGTATCCCCGGAGATTCCCAATCACCCAGCACCCCAAACACGGAGTCACCTGAAAACACACCGCAGCTTCCCTCGGCCCAAACCCACCCCAAACCCACTTCCTACGCGCCCAAGCTCACAACACAGCGAGTCCCCTCCTGGGCCCCCCGACACCGCCCCTTCCCCGCCCGAGTCCCACGTGCTCCCTCCACCCAGCACGGGCTGCACGGAGCAGGCCGACGTCCCACGCACTCCGTCCGCACGCGGGCCACGCGCAGGGCCCCTCAGGGACCACCAGACCGGGTCACGACGGCCACCCACCTCGCGGGTCCAGCGGCTCTTCGCGCGACATTGCCCGAATTCCAGCCACCTGAACCGAGGGCACAGCTCGTCAGTCCCGCCGTCTTTACGGCTCTGCGCATCGTTACCCAGGCGTCTCTCCCCTCAGAGCCGCCGCTGTGAGCGCGCGGCGCGACCCTCCCCAGGTGCTGGCTGTGCGGCCCGCGGGCTGACGCCCCG
>NW_027531900.1:132781-133072 GCF_008692635.1 Crocuta crocuta
CAGCTCCGCGGGGACCGGGCTCCGGGCCAGAGCCGCGAGGCCGGCGCCGCAGTAGCTTGCCCGCCGGTTTGCACCGCGACTGCGGTTACCGCGCGCTTTGAGAGCTTCTTTGGGGTTTGGCGGGAGAATCTGGCCTCTCTGGGCACAGGGTTCTGGGGCACAAGTGCGTCAGGCGCCCAGGGTGGTGTGGGTCGTCCCTAACCTGCGCCCGGAGGAGGCCGAAAGCGGGGAACGCCGGGCAGGGCGGCCTGGTGGGAGTCGGCACTGCGGGCGGCGGCGGGGCCCCCTCGG
>NW_027531900.1:133326-160461 GCF_008692635.1 Crocuta crocuta
CGGCGCGTGCCCGCGTGCGGTGAGTGCCCACGGCCCCGCCTCCTCCACGCAGCCCGCACCTGCGCTGGGCGGAGTCGGCAGGAAGGTCCTAGAGCCCGGCGTGCGTGTGCGTGGGGGCAGGAAGGTCCTAGAGCCCGGCGTGTGTGTGCGTGCACCTGCGCTGGGCGGAGTCGGCAGGAAGGTCCTAGAGCCCGGCGTGCGTGTGCGTGGGGGCAGGAAGGTCCTAGAGCCCNAGCATTCCCAGGTGTGCCCTCTTCCCCCGCTGCGAGTCTAAAAGCCACTTACGGTGTAGCTTGGTGTTTCTTGGGCATTTTCTTTTTGTAATAAATCACTTTTTCCTCACCCCTGATTTCCTTGCCTTCTGAGTTGTTTTTTTTTTTTTCCTTTGATGCCTGATCTAAGCCTATTAAGTGCCCCGGTTTCTGGTATTTACCATTTGAGAAAACGTTGGGGCGGGGTGTTTTTAAATAGCCCAGATGTCTCACCTTCCCCTTAATGCCATTAGTAATCTAACGAATGTTTCAGTTCTCGCCTGTGTTGTCTTTTTATGTTTATTAATGTATTTTTTCTCTTTATAAAGTTATAAATCATTTTGGAGAACGTGGAAAATACACAGGGTAACGAAGAAAATTAAAATCCCAAACCTCCAACATAACCATGGTTAACGTTTTGATGTACTTTTATTTAGTTCTGAAGTGTTTTAGATTTGTGTGTGATGTACACATTCATACCATATTTACAGTGTTCACTACCATCTAAACTTATACTGTGTCCATTCCTATATCTTTGAATAGACAGAGGAAATCCCGGTTTTTAATAAGACGAATAATTTTCTTTGAATGAACTTGCAGTAACCTTTATTACAAAAAAAATGTCAAGTTTAGGGGCGCCTGAATGGCTGAGTGGGGTAAGCATCGGACTCTTGATACTGGCGCAGGTCATGATGTGGCGCTTAGTGAGACCTACACTGACAGTGTAGAGCCTGTTTGGGATTCTCTCACTCCCTCACTCTCTGCTCCTCCTCTGCTCTCTCCTACTTCTCTCTCTCTCTCTCTCTTTAAAAATAAACATTTTTAGGGGCACCTGGGTGGCTCAGTCGGTTAAGCATCCGACTTCGGCTCAGGTCATGATCTCACAGTTAGTGGGTTTGGGCCCAGTGTAGGGCTCTGTGCTGACAGCTCAGAGCCTGGAGCCTGTTTCAGATTCTGTAGCTCCGTCTCTCTCTGACCCTCCCCTGCTCACGCTGTCTCTATCTCTCAGAAATAAAACATTAAAAAAACTTTTTTAAATAAACATTTTTAAACAGTCAAGTGTAATAAATATAAAGAGGCGGAGGGGGGAGATGGGCATGGAGGAGGGCACTTGTGGGGATGAGCACTGGGTGTTATATGGAAACCAACTTGACAATAAACTATTTTAAAAAAGAAATATAAAGAGGACGTTTGAGGGGCACCTGGGAGGCTCAGTCTGTTAAGCATCGGACGTCAGCTCAGGTCATGATCTTGCGGTTAGTAAGTAAGAGAGAAAGAAAGGAAAGAACTGTTCAAGACATAGAGCATTGCAATTACTTTAGTAACATGCCAACCAAAATCATCCTTCCTGTCTACCCCTAACTTTTATGATAATCAGTGTTTTCATTGTTTTACCTAAGTATGCATCAATAAACGATAACTCATTTTACTAAATTTATGTGAATTTTTTCCTTTTGTATGTTTTTGAATATAACAATTTTATATTCAGATTTAAATTCAAATTTGAATTTGTAGTGTGAAATTAGTCTATATTGTGTATTTTTTCATACTGTTGGATAGTGTATCCTTATATAAATAGGTTAACTTATATGTTCATTATATCACTGAGGGTTACTCTGGTACTTTTCAATATTTGCTTATTACAATGCTGCTGGAGCAGTTTTGTACATCACTACTGGTGCGCAGGTTATCCCATTTCTCTAGGATACAGGCACACCTCGGAGATATTCCAGGATTGGCTCCAGGCCACCAGGATAAAGCAAGTATCACAATAAAGGGAGTCAAATTAATTTTGTCATTTCCAGTGCATATAAAAGATGTTTACACTATACTATAGCCTACTAAGTGTGCAATGGCATTATGTCTAAAAGAAAAAACAGAAGCAATGTGGGAGAGGCTGAGTGGCTCAATTGGTTAATCATTCAACTTTTTATTTTGGCTTAGGTCACAACCTCGTGATTTGTGGGGATCAAGCCTCTCTCCCTCTCTGCCCCCTCTCCTGCTCTTTCTCTCAAATAAACTTTTAGAAAAGTGCTTATGCCTTAACTTAAAAAATATCTGATTGACAAAAAACCATTAACCATTATCTGAACTTTCAGCAAGTTGTAATCTTTCTGTGTTGGAGGGTCTTACCTCAATGCTGATTGCTGCTCTCTGATCAGGGAGGTGGTTGTGAAAGTTGGGATGGCTGTGACTATTTCTTAAAATAAGACAATGAAGTTTGCTGCATCAATGGACTCTTTCATTAACATTTTCTCTGTAGCAAGTAATGCTGTTTGGTAGCATTCTACACACAGGAGAACTTTCAAAACTGGAGTCCATCCTTGGGATGCCTGGGTGGCTCAACTGGTTAAGTGTCCGACTTTGGCTCAGGTCATGATCTCACAGTTAGTGGGTTCAAGCCCCATGTCGGGCTCTGTACTGACAGCTCAGAGCCTGGAGCTGCTTCAGATTCTGTGTCTCCCTCTCTCTCTGCCCCTCCCCCACTCAAGCTCTGTCTCTGTCTCAAAAATAAACTATTAAAAATTAAAAAAAAACTGGAGTCCATCCTGTCACACCCTGCTACTGCTGTCAGGTAAGTTCGTGTGATATCCCCAATGCTGTGTTGTCATTTCAACAGTCTTCACAGCATCGACACCATGAGCACATCTGTCTCAGGAAACTGCTTTCTTTGCTCATCCATGGAAAGCAAGTCCTCCTCCGTTCGAGTTTTATCTTGAGCTGGCGGCAGCTTTGTCCCATTTTCAGGCTTCACTTCTGCTTCTGGTTCTCTTGCCATTTCCACACGTCTGCAGTGACTTCCTCCCCTGGAGTCCTGAACCCCTCAAAGTCCTCCCCGAGGGCTGGAGTCAACTTCCTCCCAACTCCTGTTCATGTTGAATTCTGACCTCTTCCCATGAATCACAAGTGTTCCTCATGGCCTCCGGGATGGCGACTCCTTTCCACGATGTTTTCCATTTACTCTGCCCGGATCCATCAAAGCAATCACTGTCTATGGCTATAGCTTTATGAAATGTAATTCTTTTTTTTTAAGTTTATTTATTTTGAGAGAGGGGGAGCATGAACAGGGGAGAGGCCGAGAGAGAAGAGAGAGAGAATCCTAGTCAGGTTCTGTGCTTTCAGTGTGTAGAGCCTGATGCAGAGCCTGAACCCATGAACCATGAGATCATGACCTGAGCTGAGACCAAGAGTCAGACACTCAAACCAATGAGCCACCCAGGCGCCCCTATGAAATGTATTTCTTTAAAAAAAATTTTAACGTTTATTCATTTTTGAGAGCAGAGAGAGACACAGTGTGAGTGGGGGGAGGGGCAGAGAGGGAGACACAGAATCCAAAGCAGGTTCCAGGCTCTGAGCTGTCAGAACAGAGGCCAACGTGGGACTGGAACCCATGAACTGTGAGATCATGACCTGAGCTGAAGTCGGATGCTTAACCGACTGAACCACCCAGGAGCCCTAAAATGTATTTCTTAAATAATGCCTTGAAAGCTGAAATTACTCCTTAATCTATGAGCAAAATGGATGTTGTGTTAGCAGACATGAAAATAATAATTTTGTATGTCTCCATGAGGGCTCTTGTGTGACCACGTGCACTGTCAATGAGCAGTTATATTTTGAAAAGAATCTTTTTTTTTCTAAGTATGTCTGAATCTTAAGTTTAAAATATAGATTTTGTTTCATTTATAAAACACAGGCAGAACGGGGTGCCTGGGTGGCTTAGTCGGTTGAGCGTCCGACTTTCGCTTAGGTCATGATCTCACGGTTCGTGGGTTCGAGCCCCGCGTCGGGCTCTGTGCTGATGGCCAGCTCAGAGCCTGGAGCCTGTTTCAGTCTGTGACTCCCTCTCTCTCTGACCCTCCCCTGCTCACGCTGTCTCTCTCTCTCTCCTAGAAATAAATAAAAATTAAAAAAAAAAACAAAAACCACAGGCAGAAGAACTTAGCATAATTCCTAAGGGCCCTAGGATTTGGGGTAGATGGTCAATGAGCATTGGCTTCAACTGAAAGTCATCAGCTACATTAGCCTCTGCTCACACTGTATCTCCCTAAAAAAAAAAAAATTTAAAAACAAGTTTTTTTCTGTTTTCTATTTTCTATAATCATGTACTTATCTAGATCTAGAGGTCTGATTACATTCAGGATTGAAAGGTTTTTGTTTGTTCTTCTTTTTGGCAAAATTACACAGATGGTCTTATGTACATCTACCAGGAAGCACAATGTTCCATTGTCTCTTTTTTATTTCTAGCAGAAGTCAGTGATCATTGCCTTTATCGAATGTTAGTAAGACTTTGGAGGCCCTGTCTGTCTCAGTCAATACAGTGTGCAACTCTTGATTTCAGGGTCATGAATTAAACCCCCACACCGGGCACATAGCTTACTTTATTTTTTTAATGTTTATTTATTTTTGAGAGAGAAAGAGAAAGGGGGAGAGGGAGCAGGGGAAGGGCAGAGAGAGGGAGACACAGAATCCGAAGCAGCTCCAGGCTCTGAGCTGCCAGCACAGAGCCCAACGCAGGGCTCGAACTCAGGGACTGGGAGATCATGACCTGAGCTGAAGTTGGACACTTCACCAACTGAGCCACTCAGGTGCTCCAGAGCTTACTTAAAAAATAAAATTAAAAAAAAAGATTTTGTAAGACAACAGGGCTCTAATTCTATCATTCTTTCTTTATCAATCCAGTAACTTTCTTCATCAGCTATTATTGCCTGAAAGTACAATTCCTCCAGAAAAGAGAGGTTAAATGCTTTAGTCTTTATGTCTACTTATCAATGTCAGAATAATTAGTTGATCCTTTCACAGAGTTCAAATGAATGTGTTTTTTTTGTTCTTTGTTTTTTTAAAGAACTAAAAAGTCAAGGATTTCAACACATGATGTTCTGATGTTCTCTCCTCCTTGGTTAGTGGGAGCCTCTTTAAATTGATTCCTGGGGTGCTTGGGTGGCTTAGTCGGCTAAGCGTCTGACTTTGGCTCAGGTCATGATCTCACTGCTCGTGAGTTCGATCCCCACTTCAGCCTCTTCACTGACATCTCAGAGCCTGGAGCCTGCTTCAGATTCTGTAACTCCCTCTTTCTCTACCCCTTCCCTGCTCATGCTCGCTCTCTCCCTCTCAAAAATAAATAAACATTTTAAAAAATTAAATTGATTCCTAAGACTTTTTGTAAATTAAAGACAATTGCCTTTAAGTATGTCCCAACTTTCTGGTATATTATGTTCTTGTGGCTTATTTTATACAGTTTCTGTTCTTGTCCTCGATTCACCATTTCCATTTATTCAAGGAGCCCTACTTCCTTTAAGCAGAAAGTAGCATGGTGTAGGTGCTTGGTACTCTGGGGTTGGTCATTATTTCTTGGGTCTTTTTTTTTTTTGGTGAATAAAGCTAGGCAGCATATGTTTCTTTAAAGAAGAATATTTTGAGTTCAAACTGATATTTCTGATTTAAGTTTGGAATATAGAGCTTTACTTAATTTTGTGATCACATATCTCTCTCTATTTCTTACAGTGAAATTTGGTTCCTATTTCATTGTCATAATTACTTATTTGCTTCTCTATTTTAAATATGTAATACATTTTGTCCAGCTCTTTTCATCTTTAGGGTATGTTCCTACTCAATATGTGGATAGGAACTTGTTTCATTTTGATTTTCAATTTTAGGGCTTGTTTTTAGTATTTTAATTTAATTTTACAATTATTTGAAACATCTATAAGGTTCCAAAGTCTAAACTACAATATAAGGTATATACAAAGAAATCTAGTTTCTGTTACTGTCCCCATACTTACTTTCCTCTCTCTTCCATAGACAAACTTATTTTGTGGTTCCAATATTTTTTCCTTTAATATAAGCAAGTGTGTGTGTGTGTGTATGCGCACACACATGTATGTCTGTGTGATCCTATTCTACTTTTTCTTAGAAACTGGTACTTGATATACGTACTTATCTCCTTGCTTTTCTTGCACACACACACACACACACACGCGCGCGCGCGCGCGAAATAAACCTAAAGCACTATATAAAGATGTATCTCACTTGTATTTAACTATCATAGTACTCCATTGTGAGGATTTGGCATAATTCATTCAACAAATCCTCTGTGATGGAAATTTGAATTGTTTTCAACATTTTGTTAAAGTCCAAGTAGTGCTAAAGTGAATAGCGCTCTGTGTGTATCTTTTTCTATTTCTGCCAGTGCATTTTTGAAATAGACTGAAAAGAGGGCTTATTTGGATCAAAGTGTAAATGCATATGTAATTTTACTAGATGCTGTCAACTTTCTCTCTTTAGGGATCACGTGCCTTCATCCACTTCCACCTGCAATGCACCAGTGACCAACAGAGTACGGTATCAAGCCTCTGGTCTTCGCTAATAAATTGTGACACACACGTCCATCTATCCATGAAATCACCACCACAAGCAAGATAATGAACATATCTATCACTCCCAAAAGTTTTGGGGAGCCCCTTTGTAATACCTGTTTCCCATTACTCTTCCACCTTCCCCTTCCCATCAAGCAATCATTGATCTGTTTTCTGTCGCTGTATATTAGTTTGCGTTTCCTAGAATTTTGTGTAAACAGAGTAATACAGTGTGTACTTATAACAAAGACATTACCCTGGCCCATGCACACAAACCTTCATCCTGGCCCCATCCCCAACCCCAATAAAAGCCAGAGCCATTCACCCACCACTGAACTCCCAAACAACATTTGGAGCTGGGGGGAGCCTACCTTGTTTCCCCCAGAAAGCCTTATCGTATGACAAATAAATCTCATCACACTCCCTTTATGTGTGTGTGGCAATGCCAGTCTTGACATCCAAATAAAAGTTTAGGTGGGGGTCTGTCCTGCCTCTAGAGTGAGCATAATAATTAACTGGTGCTGTGACCAGGATGTGTAGATGGCGGCCACCATCTGAGATCTTTCTTCTGTTGCCCTGGCCTGCCGCCCACTCTCATGCTCGTACGCTGAGCTACCGTTTGCCAGCTCACATGCTCTTCGAGCTGAGCTGCTGCCTGCTACCTCACTTGCACTTTTGACTTGTGCAATCCTTTGCTACACTTGCCTAGTCCTATGAGCTTCTGTCATATATGTAACTGACCAAAGTCAAAAGTCATAGCTGGCATTTAGGAACCTACGTAAGGGACTGGGCTCTCCTTAAAATGACACTGGGTCACATGTCTCTCAGGCTAGACCTATTGGTGTGTCTCAGATTGAACTATGTGTCTCCGTGGCATTAGCTGTGACTGATGGTCAGTGGAAAGACTCTCACCCTGTCACCTACCATTGGTTGTAGTCTCCAGCAGATGCTCGCTTCTGTTGGATAGAGCACTCAGGGGGGAGACTGATGGCTGGTGCAACATATGAGCCCAAGAGCTGAGGGCTCCTGTGGAAGAAGAAGGCGACCATGTAGCAGCTTTGCTGTTGCTGCATAGACCTGTCATGAAAACGATCCTGATCCTTATAGGGAAAAACACTCAGTAAACCAAGGGCTTAATTCAACCGTTGCCATGGGGGAGTACCCTAACATTGACAATTCTTATTCAGGGCTCTTAAAAAGGAAGAAACAAAAATAAAAGCAAGGTAGAGAAGCCCACCACCACCCTACCAAAGTATATATCCAGGAGCAAAAAAAAGGACAGAGTAAACCTGGATTATGGGGGGAAGAAACAAAAAACTGAAACAAGTCCATATTTTTATTCAGTTAGAAATCTAAACTTACTAAAAGAGTTTATACCAGAAAAAGAAGAGTGTTCATTGACTTTTACACCTTCACAATGTTAACATCTGCCAGAATGCACCAGCTGGCAAGTTTTCATGGCCTTACTGCTAGGGCTTATTACACTTGGGGCTCCCTCTGAATTAAACAAGTTTCTTTTATATAAAGTTTAGGAGAGCTATTGAACATAAAATAGAAGACAAAAAGGTAGGTCACATCTTAACCATCAAAACTTTGCCTTTTTCATGTGTAGCAACATGGATGGAACTTGAGGGTGTTATGCTGAGCAAAATGAGTCAGGCAGAGGACAGCTACCATATGTTTGCACGTATAGGAGGATTAGGAGGAACTTAACGGAGGACCGTGGGGGAGCAGAAGGTGAAAAATAGTTAGGGAAAGGGAGGGAGGCAAACCATGAGAGACTCTTGAATGCGGAGAACAAACTGAAGGCTGATGGGGGTGGGGGGAGGGGAAGGGGGTGATGGGTATGGAGGAGGGCACTTGTGGGGATGAGCACTGGGTGTTACATGGAAACCAACTTGACAAACTATTTTTAAAAAATGAGTCTACTGCTAATGTCTTCAAGGCACAGCAGAAAAAAAAAGCAAATCCTTTCTGGAGTATACAATCAACCTAGGTTAAAAAAAAAAAAATCCTGTAGGCAAATTCTAAGGTATATAGGGTAAAACAAAACCAAACCATAGAACCACACTAGGAAAGATGATTACATAAGTGAGAGTAAACAAAACTAAAACTAAAAATACATACCATGAAAACTTCCAATATTAGAAATATCAAAAATGGAATGTAAAACGAGGGATGCCTGGGTAGCTCAGTTGGTTGAGTGTCCGACTTCAGCTCAGGTCATGATCTCAAGGTTCATGGGTTTGAGCCCCACGTCGGGCTCTGTACTGATAGCTCGGAGCCTGAAGCCTGATTTGGATTCTGTGTCTCCTCTCTCTCTACCCCTTCCCCACTCGTGCACTCTCTCTCTCTTTCTCTCTCTCAATAGTAAGTAAGCATTAAAATTTTTTTAATATAATGTGAAATGACGTTAAAAAGTAAAAGTCCATTAAAAACATGAGAAACAGAAAGAATTAAAATATGACCAAGTACATTTACATTTGGAAAATAAGCAAATAAAATTTTCTAGGAAAATACTTATAATATTTAATTCAACAAATAGAGTTAGCTATAGAAGGAATTAATAAAACTGCAAAACAAACTTAAAAAGTATAGAGAATATATCAAAGGTGGGAGGGATAGATTAAAAATGAAAGAAAAAAAGCATGGAGGAGAGACTGAGAAGGCCCAATATATGTTTAACTTGAATTCCCAAAAGAGATAAACGAGGGAGGAAAAGGAATTTGTGACTTAGTTTTCTACAGAATTGAAAGACATAAATCCCTATAGAATCCACAGATTACACTGAATCTTAATAATAAAATAAAAATAAACCAATATATAAATATGCCATGGTGGAACTATGATGCTGTATGGGTGAATAGGGGTGCCTGGGTGGCTCAGTTAGTTGGGTGTCCACTCTTGATATCGGCTCAGGTCGTGATCTCACACACAGTTCATGGAATCGGGCCCCAAATCAGGCTCTGTGCTGACAGTGCAGAGCCTGCTTGGGATTCTCTCTCTCTCTTTCTGTCCCTCCCCCACTCATGCTAACTCTCTCTCAAAATAAACATTCTTTTTAAATGGTAAACAATAACCCCGCAGAACATGCAAAACAGTGGTTATGGGCATGTATGTACATATGCAGGAAGAAAATACGTAAAATTAGTGGTGATGGCTACTTTTAACAGGTTTCATAGGAGTGAAAGTAGAAATGTGACAGTGAAGAACAGAACAAGAAAAATAAGAGGAGTGCCTGGGTGGCTCATTCAGTTAAGCATACGACTTCAGCTCAGGTCATGATCTCATGGTTCGTGAGTTCAAGCCCCACATTGGGCTCTCTGTTGTCAGCACAGAGCCCGCTTCAGATCCTTTGTCTCCCTCCCTCTCCCCCCTCTCAAAAATAAAAACAAAAAAAACATTAAAAATAAAGAAAACTAAATTGTTAAAATGTGAATTCTATATAGTAGCTATGTGGTTGTTTGACATATTACCCTTAAAATCTTTTAAAATCTACATAGAAAACAACAAACTATTAGAAGGATATTCATTTGTTCAACAGTGGTGTAGGGAGTACTTCTGAGGTAAACATGAATCTAAGAAACCACAAAGAAAAAGGTATGTGATTAAGTGGAATATAGATGCATGTACATGCACACATGCAGGTACGCACGGGAAAATACAAAATGATACCAAAGACTAAAAAGCACCTTTCAATAAATGATGTTCAAAATATTCCAAAACCTTCTACAAGCTAAGAGTGAGAAGCCTAAATGAAAGCTATGCAAATGATACGGATCTGGTGGTTGTTCTTAGGGTGCCATCCTAGAACACAGGTTTTCTTGACAGCAGTGATGCTGACATGCTCAAGCAGGCAATCCTGTGCACTGAGGTGGGGGCTGTCCTATGCATTGTAGGGTTGGCAGCAACCTGCCTTGTCCACATTAGATGTCAGCAGCACCAAAGCTTGTTACAGGCATTGTCAATCCTCCCCGAGGGGAGAAGTTATCTGTTTGAGAAGCATTGCTCTAGCATTTTTAGCAGGATGATGTGAGTCTTGTAGAATGAGCAGATATGTTTCCTCAATGTGTCACCTGTAAATTTACCTAATGACATCTAAAAACAAAGGTCTATAAGTATTTATTCTTCCATTAATTAGTCTTCAGATACTTCTATCTTCTCAAATCAATTTGTGACATATTTATCTAGAAAATTATGCCTTCTTTCTAGATTTTTGAATTTATTGTAATAAAATTATTATTACAGTAAAAAAATATCTTCATCACATCTATCATTATAGCTCCTTTCTCACTCACAGTGTACGATTGAGTTATAACCCAGTGTCTTCTGATATGACAGGATAAAGTCTAGTCTAGCAAATTCAAATAGATTTTGTCTACTGCTTTTTTCCCCTTTTCCTTATTTTGAGTTACTTTTTTTTAATTTTAGAGATAGGATGCACAAGCGAGGAGGGGGGGAGAGAGGGGGAGAGAGAGAGAGAGAGAGAGAGAGAGAGAGAGAGAATCCTAAGCAGGTTCCACGCTTATTGCCCCGATGTGGGGCTGAATTCCACAACCCTGGGACCATGAGCAGAGCCAAAATCAAGAATTGGACGCACAACTGACTGAGCCACCGAGGCACCTTGCTTTCTTTTTCAATAACCTCTTTTAATTTTATTAGACCTTTCCATCTCTTCATTTCAGGGTTTTTCCCCATTTATGAGTTATAATTATTTAATTATAATTATAAAGCATAATTATTTACCAAACAAATATTAATTCACTACTCAAAGTGTTTAAGATACAGTATGAAAATGCTAAATAACTGCCCTTGACTTTTTAACATGATACGTGAACTACTGAAAACAGCTTTGACCACATCCATCTTATATCTTGGTATATCAGGGGTTCATTGTCATTCCCCTTAAGAATCTATTTTCTGTTTTTATTTTTTAAATAATTAAGCACACAGATGTCACTAAGTTTCTAAGAGCTTCAAATTTTTCAATATCCATAACTACTATTGAAAATAAAAATTATACAACTTTTGCTTTTAAGGATTTGTTGTGGAGGTTACTTCATAAAACATTTTGTTTATGAGCTGTACTCTAAATAATTCCACATTCACTGTATCATGGGATTATTATTTTCCCAGTATGAATTTGCAGACACAGCAAAAAGGATCTGAATAATGGCCTGTTCATACTTATTACATTCTGAAGATAATTTTCTTACATGCAGTAAGAGATAAAAGCTTTCCTGTGTTATTAAACAAAGGATTCTCCATTCATTTTCAATGGTTTATAATAATTCCACCAGTATTAGTGATACTGTCAACATTTATTGGGGATATTTGGCAGACAACATATGGGATGAAATATTTAATTCCCTCCACTTTAAAAACAAGTAAAGAGGAACAGGGATATTAAGTTACTACTCATTGTCCCAGTAGTAGAAGAGTCATATAACTACAATATGTAATGTGGATTTTAAAAGTTTTGTTTCTTTCAAGTTCTTAAATTCTAGTTAACATATAGTGTAATAATGGTTTCAGCAGCAGAATTTAGTGATTGATCACTACACACATACAAGACCCAGTGCTCATCACCCTGGCTCTCGTTAGTAGCCATCACCTATCTAGCCCATCCCTCACCCCACATCCCTCCATCAACCCTCAGTTTGTTCTCTATTGTTGAGTTTATTTTATGGTTTGCATCTCTCTTGGGAAAAAAATTCTACTAAGAGTTCTCTCAAGTTTATAATAAAGTATAAACTGTGAAGGATTTTCTACATTCAATTATTGACCCAAAATAAATTTTCTGATGCCTACATGTAAATATGAAGCAAATGAGGTTAATATGTATAGGATTTTCTTCTGATAAATTTATTGTGACGTAACTGATGCACTGCAAGTAAAAGTTTCCCTACATTAACTTATAAACTTGCTGATACTGAATTAGTTATGAATCCTAATGAAAAGTTTTCTGTATTCCTAATATTCCTAGGTTTCTCACCATTAGAAATTATGTGATATTTAATAGGTCTGAGCTATGAAGACTTTCCTACATCACTTATAAAAAAAATGTCTTGGGGCATCTGGGTGGTTCGGTCAGTTAAGCATCCAACTCTTGGTTTTGGCTCAGGTCATGATCTCACAGTTCATGGGATTGAGCCCCACGTTGGGCTCTGTGTTGACAGTGCAGAGCTTGCTTGGGATTCTCTCTCTGCCTCTTTGCCCCTCCCCCACTCACTCTCTTTCTCTCTCTCAAAAATAAACTTCAAAAAACTTTCTTGCCAGTAGGTGAACAACTACCAGCCTTCCCACATTCTTCACTTGTCTGTTCCAGTTGGTATACAGTCTCTGATGCACAAGTTTGAGCTCTGGTTAAAGACTTTCCCACATTGCTTACATTCATAAGATGTTTTTTTCCTCTAATGTAAATTCTATAATATTTAAGTTTTGAGCTAAGAGTAATGGCCTTTTCACATTTCTTGCATTTGTAGTATTTCTCACAGTATGCATTTTCTGATGTTGAGTAAAGTATGAGCTCTGAATAAAAACTTTTCTAAATTACTTATATTCAGGGGTGCCTCAGTGGCTCAGTCAGTTAAGCGTCCAACTTCGGTTCAGGTCATGATCTCACAGTTCGTGGGTTCAAGCCCTGTGTCAGGCTCTGTGCTGACAGCTCGGAGCCTGGAGCCTGTCTTCAGATTCTGTGACTCCCTCTCTCTCTGACCCTCCCCTGCTCACACTGTCTCTATCTCTCTCTCAAAAATAAATAGTAAAACATTAAGTTACTTATATTCATAGGATTACTCTAAACATAAATTATTTGTTGTAAAACTGTGAGCCACCAAAGGAGACCTTTGCACTCTAGTTACATTCATAGTTGTTTTATTTTATTTTTTTCTCCAATATGAAGTGTCTTATGTTGAGCAAGTTTGGAGCTCCAAATGAAGCCCTTCCCACACTCCTCACATATATAGTGTTTCTCACCAGTATGAATTCTCTGATGTCAGGTAAGATGTGATTGTTGAATAAAGGCCTCAACACATTCCTATACTTATAAGGTTTTTCAACACTATGAATTCTCCGACGCTGAACAAGGTGTGAACCATGACTGAAGGCCTTCAGACAGTCCTTACACACATAGGGCTTCTCACCATATGAGTTCTCTGATGCTGACTAAGTTCTGAGCCACAACTAAAAGCCTTATCACAATCCTTACACTCATAAGGCTTCTCACCAGTTTTAATTCTTAGATGCCTAACAAGATGTGATAGCTGAATAAAAGCCTTCCTATAGTCCCTACATTTATAGGGTTTCTTACTAGTATGAATTTTCTGATGTCGAGCAAGTTGTGAGATATGTCTAAAAGTTTTCCCACATTCCTTACATTTATAAGGCTTTTCTCCAGTATGAATTCTCCTATGTTGAACAAGGTGTGAACCATGACTGAAGACCTTCCCACAGTCAATACACTCATAGGCCTTTTTACCAGTATGAGTTCTCTGATGGTGAGTAAGTTCTGAGCCACAGCTAAAAGTCTTCTCACAGTCCTTATATGGCTTCTCACCAGTATGAATTCTCAGATGTAGAATAAGGTGTGATAGCCAAATAAAGGCTTTCCCACATTCCCTACATTTATAGAGTTTCTTTCCAGTATGAATTCTCCAATTTGAGTAAGTTGTGACCCACAATTAAAAGCCTTCCTACATTCCTTATATTCATAAGGTCTCTTGTTAGTATAAATTCTCTGATGCAACTCTTGAGAATTCTTATGAAAAGCCTTATGAATACGTGCTGCTGGGTGCTGGCTGAATATAGGTATTTTTTTCATATTTCCCTTGTCTGAAATACTAATTCTCAGTTCTCTGTTGTATTTCAGATAGGCCTCTGAAATTGGATCCATCAAGGTGGTTTTTTAATCCTTCCATTATACACCACTGAAATGAAAGAGAAAAAGTGCTCTTTTTTGGAAATAACTCCTTAGTATCACACATACACTGTATTTCTGAAAAATAACAATAAAGTATACACATAATGTATTCCTGTGTAAACTAGATAGGAGAAAATCATGCTCTATAGAAGAAAATGGCTCAAAACATTCTCAAATATTGAGAACAAGAGTCCAGGGAGAGGAATTAAAAAAAAGAAAAGTAAGGTGCTAAGTAACTCTACAGAAATGGAAGATAAACAGAAGTCCATGAATACTATATAGTGTATTTATAGGAACTTCTCAACTACTATATGCTTTTTTTATAATGTCTCTGACAGAAGAAAGGAAGAACTCAGTGAGGGTTCCAGCAGTGACAAAGTAGAATGGGTAGATTTGGAGAAAATGATACACCACTGGTGAGTTCTAGGTGGAAATGACCAGAACACTATTAAAATACTTTCAGGTCCCATTACCTTTATGTCTTAGTTCATTACTTAACTAACCTGAGCCCCAAACGGTCATTTGATAAAGAATAACTATTCTCATGGAATTGTGAGCATTAAGAAGACTAGAGGTTCTTGGCATAACATTAAGTGCTCAATAAGTAGTATCTATAGGGGCACCCGGGTTGCTCAGTCAGTTAAGCGTCTGACTTTTGCTCAGGTCATGATCTCACCACTTGTGAGTTCAAGTCCCTAATTAGGATCTGTGCTGACAGTTCAGAGTCTGGAGCCTGCTTCAGATTCTGTGTCTCCTCTCTCTGCCCCTCCCCAATTCACACTCTCTCCCTCTCAAAAATAAACATTAAAAAAATATATATGTAGTACCTATATTAATTGCTATAACTATGGAAGAAGAATCTGGCAATTAAGAGAACTATGAAATGAATATTATTTAAAGTCATCTCTCATATAAATTACTACTCAAGTAAACGGCAATACTTTTTCACAATCCAACACCTTTGCTTCTCATTTTTGTTTATTCAGCTCTCATTCTCTGACCTATCATTATAAATTTTGAATCGATCTCCAACTCTGGTTCAAGCCAGCCTCCTGCTTATCCTATGCCTGTACCCAAATCACTGAACATAGGTGGAGAGGCACACACAATGAAGATAAGCAGTCCATTTTCAGTGTAAGAATACAAATCTTAACTGCAGCCTCAGAACTAACTGGCAATTTTAGTACATTTCCTTGAATAATATAAATTAGTAGTGACACAGGATTTAAGGTTTCAAAATGAAGACAGCCCAGAAGAAGACACAAAGGTTTTATGGGATCTTACTGTGCTAGAGAATAAGCTTCCAGATGATGGAAAAAGAGTAGAAAAATCAAATAAATGATGGTGAAAAATTACTATTTCATGCCAAAGAGATGATTAAATTGCAGATGTACTAAACCTTTACTGTAAACACACACACACACACACACACACACACACACACACAATCTTTCAAACTTTCTGAGATAAAGATCTGTACCAAAACCCCACATTTAAAAAATGGTAAAAAGATATTCACTAGTACTACTTTTACTCAAATTACACTGAAGTTTCACTGTAATAAATTTTTTAAAATGTAAAGAAATAACATAATAAAGAGAAAGAAAGAATTATAAAGGAAAGAAAATAGGAAATTTTGCTAAAATAACAAAGTGGACTTCCTCTACCAAGACTAAAGGATATCCCACATATACATATGTATTATATTCATAATACATATAAATACATAAAATGCATAAAGTCACAATAATTAATACAGTATGGAAATAGAAGACAAAGGTTAAGTGAAAACATTAACTGCTGAACAATATACTGTATACAGTTTGATACTCTCTATGTATGTATGTGTGTGTGTATATACACCAAAACAATATAGCACATTACCTGTAGGTCGTTATATATGATCCAATGGAACAGGGAAGGATCTGTAAAATATGTATGCATTCTAATACACATGAAACATTCTCCAGAACAGATCACATTAGGCCACAAAACAAGTTGAAATAAATTTAAGAAGACCAAAATCATATCAAGCATGTTTTCCAACCACAAAGGTATGAAACTAGAAAACAATTACCAAAAACAAACAAACAAACAAAAAACCCACTGGGAAAAAAAAAACGACAAACACATGGAATCTAAATAACATGCTACTAAACAACCAATGGGTCAAGTAAGCAATCAGAGAAGATGAAAAAAGACACGGAGAAAAATGAAAATGAAAACACAATAGTCCAAAGTCTTCGGGTGAAAGCAGTTCTAACAGGGAAATTTTAGAGTGAAACAGGCCTACATCAAGAAAAGAGAAAAATCTCTGAAAAACAATCTAAACTTACACTTACAGTAACCAGAAAAAAAAAAAGAACAAAGCTTAAAGTTAGTAGAAGGAAATAACAAAGACCAGAGCAAAAATAGACTAATAACAACAGAAAAGATGAATGAAAACAAGAGTTAGTTCTTTGAAAAGTAAACAAAATATGATAAACCTTTAGCTAGACTCACCATGAAAAAAAGAGAGAAGATCCAAATAAATAAAATTAGAAATGAAAGAGGAAAAATAACAACACAGAAATATAAAGGATTTATAAGAGACTACTATGAAAAATATGCCAACAAATTGGACAACCTAGAAAAAATGGATAAAGTCCTAGAAACATACAATCTTCCAAAACTGAATCAAGAAAAAGTACAAAATCTAAACAGATCAATTACTAGTAACGAAATTAAATTAGTAAAACAAAAACAAAACAACAACAACATAAAACTCGAACAAACAAAAGTCCCAACAAACTCCCAACAAACAAAGTCTCGGATCTGTGTAGTTCAGATTTTGACACAAGAATTGCTAAACTGCCTACTATAGAGGCCCTATTATCATTTACTAGTGCTGAAAGCTTCCTATATTCTATCAACTCCTAATACAAATCCATATTAAGGAAAGTTTTATGGGTTCATCTGGCAGAAGGGAAAGAATCCCCACTGAAAGCATGAGAATGAAGAAAAACATAAAAGATGAATAAGTATGGGGGTAAACCTCAATGAATATTAACCAGGAAAAAAATTCATATTTAAATACATGTACAATCAGGACGGCTGGGTGGCTCAATTGGCTGAGCATCTGACTTTTGATTTCAGTTCAGGTCATGATCCCAGGGTCAGACCCTGTATTGGGCTCTGTGCTGAGTATGGAGCCTGCTTAAGATTCTCTCTCTCCCTCTGCCCCTGTCCTCCACTCATGCAGTCTCTCTCTAAAATAAAAAAAATTTTAATAAAAAATGTAAATACATGTAGAATTAAAATCCATTACCAAGAAATACTGGAGGGGATGGAGAGAGAGGAGGAATTGGCAAATGGAGTATTAAAAGTTCCAAAGTTCTAGCACCACTGGGAAACTGTAAAAATAATAATTTGTATTAAGCTATATATCAGTGATGCATGTTGCAATCTCTAGTGCAAAAACACTAAAACAAACATACATGAGTGTATGACAGAAGGAAAAAAATGGAAAGATACAAAATTCAATTAACTCAAAATAAGGCAAAAGAGAACATAAAGATATACTGAGGCACCTGGGTGCCTCAGTCGGTTAAATGTCTGACTCTGGATTTTGGCTCATGTCATAATCTCACAGTTTATAAATTTGAGCCCAGTGTCAGGCTCTTGCCCTGGCAGCACAGAGCCGGCTTGTGATTCTTCCTCTCTCTCTGCCCTTCCCTGCTTGCTCTCTGTTTCTCTCAAAATAAACTTTAAAAAATGTACTAAGTGGAAAACAAATAACAACAGAATAAACATAAACCCAAGTATGTAAGTAATTATATTTAATGTAAACACAAACTAAGAAAAGACTAAAATTATCAGAGCATATTTAATAACAAAATACAACTCCATGCTGTTTACAAGAGATACCCTTCAAATATAAGGATAGAGAAATACTGAAAATAAAAGAACAGAAAAAGACATAGTATGTAAATACTAAGCAAAGGACAGCAGGTGGAACTACAGTAATAGCAAACAAGATAGACCTTATGTCTATTAGTTATTCTTGCCTTAAACAGCAATATTTCATCTTTATTATAGAGTATCAACACAATAGGAAAATCAAAATTCAACACCTTTATGTACTCAATAACACAACTTCAAAATATAGAAAGCAAAATGGACAAGCAAAAAAATAAGACAAAAATGCAAAGATAATGAGGGGCGCCTGGGTGGCTCAGTCAGTTAAGCGTCAGACTTCAGTTCAGGTCATGATCTCACGGTTCATGGGTCCAAGTCCCGCGTCAGGTTCTGTGCTGACAGCTCAGAGCCTGGAGCCTGTTTCAGATTCTGTGCCTCCCTCTCTCCCTGACCCTCCCCTGCTCACGTTCTCTCTCTCTCTCTCTCTCTCAGAAATAAATAAAACATTAAAAAAAAATTTTAATGCAAAGATAATGAGAGGTTTAACACATCTCTCTCTATCGTTAACACAGCAAGTAGGAAAAAATCAGTATAGGTTAAAGAGTATCTAACTGACATAACTAACAAAGTTAGTGTGAAATATAGAATTCTACAATCAAATGACACAATTCACATTATTTTCAAGTACACTTGAAATTTCTACCAAAATTGGCCATATCTTGTGCTATAAAGGAAGGCTACATACTTTGCAACAAGGAAATCATTCACATGATACTCACTGACCTCACAGAACAAAGCTAAAAGTCTAACAAAAAGGCACCAGAAAATCCCCAACTACCTGAATATTAAACAATATATTTACAAATATCAATGAATCAAAGAAGAAATCAAAGTACAAACTAGAATATATAATGAACTGAAAAATACTGATGTATGACGACATATCAACACTTGTGTGATGTGCTGAAAGTAGTACACAGAGAAAAAGTCCTAAAGAAGTCTTAAAGAAAATCTATAGCCTTCTTATAGAAAAGAAGGCTACAAATGAAGTGTTTAAGTTTTCATCTCAAAAAACTAGAAAAGGGAAAAACCCAAACCTAATGAAAAATTAATAATAATAAAGACAAGGGAGGCTACTAGTGAAATGGAAAGCAAAGACACCTTTGAAACAAAGCAACAAAATCAAAATGTTACTGCTTTACAAAGAGTGAAAAACATTCATAAGCCCCTAATAGGCCAACGGACAATAAAATAAGAGAAACAGAGATGATAACAAAGATAATCCTACAGATACTTTAAAAATTATAAACAATGCTAATGCATGTAAAAATGCATTTGAATGAAATGTATAAGTTTCTCAAGAAATGCAACTAATCGAAGCTTTCACAACAAGAAGTAGAAAATAGGTATATTCAACTACATATTAAGGAAATAGTCTTAAAATTCCCACAAATGACTTAACGGTCCCCGATGACTTAACGGATGACTTCCTCCAAACACTTAAGAAAGAAGTGACACCAGGGGCGCCTGGGTGGCTTAGTCGGTTAAGCGTCCGACTTTCGCTTAGGTCATGATCTCAAGGTTCGTGGGTTCGAGCCCCGCGTCGGGCTCTGTGCTGACTGCCAGCTCGGAGCCTGGAGCCTGTTTCAGTCTGTGACTCCCTCTCTCTCTGACCCTCCCCTGTTCACGCTCTCTCTCTCTATCCTAGAAATAAAATAAAAATATTTAAAAAAAAAAAGAAAGAAAGAAGTGACACCAATCTCAAATTCTTTCTATGTGGTAAGTATAATCCTAATACCAAAACCTAACAAGGAAGAAATGGCAACTACAGACCAATCTCTCCCATGAAAAAAGCTGCAAAATCCTAAATAAAGTAGCAGTAATATATAAAAATCATACCTATATATCATACCCAAGTGGAGTTTATGTGAAAAGTGAATTTTATGTGAGAGATGTCTGACACTTGAAAATCAATGTACTTCAGGGTTCCAGGCTGGCTCAGTTGGTAAAGCATGCAATTCTTGATCTATGGGTCCTGAGTTCAAGCCCTATATTCAGCACAGAACTTACTTTAAGTAATAATAATAATAATAATAATAATGTTCAAGCCCTATATTTAGCACAGAACTTACTTTAACTTAATAATAATTACTTTAAAATGGTAATAGTATCATTTAAAAACTCACTGTACCTCACCTCATTAATAGAAAAAAGAGAAAATTACCTGATCCCCTGCATAGAGCAAAAATTCTGACAAAATCCAACATTATAAAACCTGAGTAAACCAGAAATCGAAAGAAGCACCATCATTAACCTGATAAACCATATCTTAAAATGCCCCCTCAAAAATCACAAAGCTAAAAATCTGAATGCATTCCCCTTAAAATTATGACAAAGAAGACTCTTCAACTAGAAGTCTGATCCAGTACAACAGGGCAATAAAAAAAATAAATGTCGTAAGTACTAAAAAGGAAGAAATTAAACTCATAAGTCACAAATGACATAATCGTGTACATTTAAAAATCTAAAAGAATCTATACGTAAGCTACTAGAATTGAGTGATTTTATCAAGGTTGATAAAAGGTCAACTTTTTTTTTTAATTGTTAATGTTTTATTTATTTCTGAGAGAGAGTGACAGCATGAACAGGGGAGGGTCAGAGAGAGAGGGAGAGACAGAATCCGAAGCAGGCTCCAGGCTGTGAGCTGTCAGCACAGAGCCCAACATGGCGCTCCAACCCACAAACTGTGAGATCATGACCTGAACCAAAGTCAGAGACTTAACCGACTCAGCCACCCAGGCGCCCCAATAAAAGGTCAACTTAAAAAGAGTCAGCTTGATTTCCATAAATCAAGAACAAGTAAACAAACAAAAAAGTTTAACTCTGATGTCACTTTCAATAGTGTAAGAATAAAATAGCTACTAACAAATGAAAACATTTTTAAGACCTCTAGATTAGGGGCGCCTGGGTGGCTCAGTCAGTTAAGCGTCCGACTTTGGCTCAGGTCATGATCTCACGGTTCGGGGGTTTGAGCCCCTTGTAGGGCTCTGTGCTAACAGCTAGCTCAGAGCCTGGAGCCTGCTTCGGATTCTGTCTCCCTCTCTCTCTTGTCTCTCTCTGACCCTCCCTTGCTCACGCTGTCTCTCTCTTTCTCAGAAATAAATAAAACATTAAAAAAATGACCTCTAGATTAAAAATGACAATATTATTGAATGATATAGATATACCATGTTCATGGATTAGAAGTCTTATGAGTAGATGTAAATTCTCTCAAGAAACGATTCAATGTAATCCAATTTTTTAAAAAGTAATTTTTAAATGAAGTTAGCAAATCAATACTATATTATTATAGAAGTGCACAAGTGCCGGGAGCCGCACCGGCCTCTCTGGATGGCCGTCACAGCAAGGAAATGGCAGTGTTTGCACAGCTCCTGCCGTGAGGAACGAAACTGGTATCTCCTTCTGCTACTACTGGCTCATGTTGGAAATGAGGCTGCTGGTATTGACCAGGTCTCACAATATTCCAGATCAGACCGATATTCCCCACACAGATTGCTCATAAGGAAAGGCATGTCCTTGCCTTTCCAAAGAGACTTCTGATGATAGCATTGTGGATGACTGTCAAAAGGCTCTTCCTAAGGGTCTTGCAGATCCAAGACTTACATAATAAAGGGGGCTTGAGTCTGGCCCTGAGGCAAAGAGCCTAACTAAATTAGGCTCTTTGCCTCAGGGCAAATATCTACCCCCACCCATTTGTTTCCGCCTGGAGCATTTTCTGGCCTTGTATATGCTGATTACTCCCTGTGAAGGACCCTATTGAGGAACTTCTTCTTTTGTGATTATGAAAGCAAAGGTATCTCCTGAAAGACCTGTTTGACCCCTGCTCACAGAGAAGTAACTTCACCCTCTTATGCTAAAAACATTGTCTGGTGTGCTAAAGATGCCTTCCTTCCCCATAAGATAAGCATCTAAATCCCCTACCTCAATCACTATTGATAAAGGTTATGCATCAGTCTCCTACAAGTTTATGTTCTGGGAAATTCTTACATATCAAAGAAGTTTGTTGTCAGAAATCATTGTCTAAGGCAAATGGCACTTCTATGCCGTCTCCAAAACACTTATAAAATAAAGTTGAGCCCCAGTCAGGGCTGAGATGCCTGTCTGGTGACCAGAAAGAATCTCCGGGCTCTCTCACCCCTGTCTCGCCGACACCATCCATCCTTCAGGGACCCCTGGACATGCCGGAGCCGGCCTCCGACACACAAGATGCATGGGTGGCTCAGTCGGTTAAGCGTCAACTTTGGTTCAGATCATGATCTTGCGGTTTGTGAATTCGAGCCCCACATCGGGCTCTGTGCTGACAGCTCAGAGCCTGGAGCTGCTTCAGATTCTATGTCTCCCTCTCTCTCTGTCCCTTCCGCACTCAGGCTCTGCCTCTTTCTCTCAAAAATAAATAATAAAACATTTAAAAAAATTTTTAAAGCGCAAAGTTCTGTGAATAGCCAAGGCAATCTCCAAAGAAATCTTTATAAAGGTTTTACAAGGGAATTCTTTGTAAAGGATTCACATTATCAGATATTGACACCTATTGAAAAATTACTATAATTTAGAAATTATGATATTAGCATTAGGATAAATTGACCCAACAGATCAAAATAAAGAGTACAGGAAAAGATTCACACATTGACAGTTGCTTGATATATGACAAAAGTATGATTTCCACACAGCGGAAAAATGATATCTTTTTAAAAAATAGTGCTGAGTCAACAAGTTATCCATATGGGGGAAAAATCAAACTTTAAATATTAATTACAGATGGTGGTGAAAAGCAAAATATTAATGCTTTTAGAAGAAAACATAATATATTTGCGACCTTGAAATGGCCAAGGATTTTTCAAATAGGACACTAAAAGCACTAAACATAAATAAAAAATGATAAAATGGACTATATTAAAATTAAGAACTTGTGTTCATCAAAAGATGCCATGAAAGCAACTCACAAATTGGAGTAAGATATTTACAATACATATGTCCGACAAAGAATTGGTCTCTATATGTTTTTAAATCTCCTAAATTTACTAACAAAAAGACAACCGAATAGAACAATGGGCAAAAACTTGAACAGTCACCTCACAAAATAAAATACTCAAATGGTCAACAAACAAGAAGATGTACACAACTTTATCAGTTATCAGAGAAATGTACACCCACAGTAAGGGCTAAAATGAAAACAAGAAAAGTACCAAGTATTAGTGAGAATGTGAAGCAACTGAACTCTCACACACTGATGGCGGGACTATAAATCGGAGCAACTAGTTTGAAAACCTGTATCCACTAACGTTGTATGTTTTTACTCCTTAATAAGGCCCACCAAATGTCACTTTACACAGAAACCCAACAGAAATGCACACTTATATGCACCAAAAGACACCTGCTGAAAAGTTCATGGTTGCATCATTTGTAACAGCCCCAAAATGGAAACTGTAACTGCCCGAGACAGTGGAATTGTTATAGTCACAAAAGGGAACACACAATAAAACATTAAGAATGCATGAACTGTAACAACAAGCAAGAATAAAAATCTCACGAACATAATGAACAAAAGAAGACAGAAAAGAGCACAATTGGGAGTGTTTCCAAGTAGATACATTTTAAAATACGGGAAATCTATGATGTTTGAAATCAGGATAATGGTAATTCTTGGCAGTGAAGTGTGGTAACTAAAGGGGGGCATGATAACTAAAATGCTGGCAATGTCCTTTTATTGTTTTCACCCTGTCTCAGTGTTGATAGGGTTGCAAAATTCATCAACGTGTGCAATCGTATGTACGATTCGAATGAGAAAGGCTAAGAATGCAACAAAAATACACGTAAAACAAGTCGGCAATATTAAAATGCCAACACCACGAGTTGGAAGAAGCACTCTGAGGAACACAGCCGACCGCAGGCAGGCGCGGCTTCCCGAAGGTTCCGACCCCCACCCCCGGCCCTCAGCACCGCGCTAGGGAAGCGCTGGCGCCGCTCACCGAGCCCGAGGGCAGGCACACCCGCAGAGCACACCCGCAGAGCACACCCGCAAAGCAGCCGGCCGGTGCGCTCAGCGCCTCCCCGGCCCCGCCCCTGACTTGGTCCCACGCTCGTCACCTCGGGGCTCCCGCCCCTTTCAGAATCGCCCCTTCGCACGTCCACTCCCGCTCCCAGACGCGCGCACAGTCACCTCCAGCCGCCCTCCATCACCCACTGTCACTGGAACCTGCACGCCCGGTCGGGTGTCCCGGCGGGCGGGCCGACACCTCCTCCGGGAGCCACTGAGCCAATCAGCGGCGGGAAGGCAGGGCGGGCCGAAACGGCTTCCGAAGCGGGGGCCGCCGGGAAGTGTAGTCCTGGGCTGTAGGAGGAGCGTGGGGCATTGAGCAGGGCTGACGAGGGTGGGGACGGGGCGGGGGCACACTCTCCAGAGAATGCACCTGACCGCGGGTCCGGGGACGGGTTGTAGTTTCATAAGCAACTACCCAGATTTTGGAAGACTCCCCAACCCCACGCCGGTGCACTGGTCATAGCCCTATACCTCGCCATCCCTCTTCTCACTTAACTTACATGGCCAGTCTGTATACTCACTTGTGTACACCTATAACGTGCTGGCTTCGCTCTTGCTTTGGTTAAGTACAGTTCCGGTTATATAACGACCTCTGCCCCCTGTGCATCTGTACCCTTGCAGTACAGCTGAATGTGGCTGCAAAAAGAAAAGAAAAACGAAACCACACTGACAGGTCTCGCTTTAAATGAGAGACAACAAATTGTTAGTGTCTTCCTGATGATTTCTTTGTATTTTCATAACACTGACAATTTGGATTTCACTAATCGTTTTTTGGTGTTAAATTCAGATTATTTTTAGCAGGAATACTACAAAAAATTCTAACACACCCATATCGGGAGGCACATTGTCCCATTATGGCACTATCACCTTTGATCACTTAGTTAAAGGTAGTCCTTTTCAGATTCCTCCACTATACAATTACTAATAACCATCTTGTGGGGAGACAGAATATAAGAAAGTAGTTTCAGAATTGCTAACCCATGGCTTTGCAAAACAAAATCTACTACTATCGCTTTACATTTCTTTTAATTCCATTAATATAGCATGTAAATACTTCCATCTTGATGCAGTTACAGTTACACATAAGCTGAATGTAACTTTGTGCTATTAAAACACATCTCATTTTGACTTCTGCTGAGAAACCATGAGGAAGGCCTGAAGCCTGTGTTCACATATCTAGTTTGAAACTACTAGTGAGTGTTGAGATAAATGAGACTCTGATACTGGCCAGAGTGAAGTGAGATTTGCAAGATGGCAGACTAGGAAGCCCCAAGTCTTCTTTGCCCATGAAAGCATTTTTTATAACTGTACATGGGCTAAAATATTTGTTTTTCCTTTATTAATTTTGAGAGAGGGGTGCCTGAGTGGCTCAGTTGGTTGAGCATCTGACCTCAACTCAGGTCAATGAGTTCCAGCCCCACATTGGAAGGTCTGCTGTCAGCACAGAGCTTGTTTCAGATCCTCTGTCTCCCTCTTTCTCTGCCACTCCCCCCTCTCAAAAATTAATAAACATAAAAAAATTTTTTTGAGGGGTGCCTGGGTGGCTCAGTCAGTTAAACGTCTGACTTCCACTCAGTCATGATCTCATGGTTCACAAGTTTGAGCCCCACATTGGGCTCTCTGCTGACAGCTCAGAGCCTGGAACCTTCTTCAGATTGTGTGTGTGTGTGTGTGTGTGTGTGTGTGTGTGTGTGTGTGTCTGACCCTCCCCCACTCATTTCTTCTCTCTCTTTCAAAAATAAATAAAAACTTTTTAAAAATTAAAAATAGAGAGAGGGAGAGTGAGAGTAAGTGGGGAAGGGGCAGAGAGAGGGAAAGAATACCAAGCAGGCTCCATGCTGTCAGCTCAGAGCCCAACATGGAGCTTGAACCCATGAACCATGAGATCATGATCAGAGCCAAAACCAAGAGTCAGATACTCAACAGAGAGCCACCCAAGTGCCCCTGATGTAATTTTATAGAAGCCCTGGAAAACAATGGACTACAGCACTCAAGAAAATGCCCAATAAACAAAAAGCCACATTCAAAATAGTAGGAAATTTCACAGCATCCTTGCTCACTTCTATCTCAACATCTTAATGGTGCGATGCAGTGGAGGGTGGTCTAAAGGAGACAAAAGCTCAGTTCCCAATTTCTTCCATCAAAATAAAGGGGGCAAAGCAGACTTTACTTGTGACATTCTTATCTACCTGAGGGATTTGTCTGTTTCTTTGGATTAGGATCTCAGATGGGGGAAAGTGGAATAGCATGAATCTCACCCTGGAAAAATTCATGGAAAACAACGAGCATTGCTTGTCAAAGTTGCAGACACACACACCTGTGGCAAGAGACTATAGGTGGAGGAATATGATAGACCATCTAACACTGCAAAGAGAAGTTGGGGTGAGCCTTATTGGGAAGTTGATATTTTAAATTACATGGTGGGGGGTAACTAGCTGGCTTAGTTGGTAGAGCATGTGACTCTTGAGCTCAGGGTGGTGAGTTCAAGCCCCACGTTGGGCACAGAGCCTAGTTTAAAATAAAATAAAATAAAATAAATAAAATAAAATAATAAAATAAAATAAAATATAAAATAAATAGAATTAAATTTAATTTAATTTAAAAATAAAATAAAAT
>NW_027531900.1:160477-190254 GCF_008692635.1 Crocuta crocuta
ATAACATTCAAGAGGAAACAAAAAGAATATCTATAGCTGAAAAATACAGATTGCTGAATTGAGAAATTCAATAGCAGACTGAAACAGGCAGAAGAACTAGGAAACTTGAAGACATTTGAAATAATTGAATCTCAGGAGAAAAAAAAAAGATTAAAGAAAAATAAATAGACCCCCAAGGGACTTTTGGGACTCCATCAAGTAGACCAGTTTATGTTCTATTATGGGAATCCCAGAAGAAGAAAGAAAAAATGGGGAGAGAGATTATTTGAAAAAATAGTATAAGACCTTTCCCAAATTTGAGGAACAACATGGATCCACAAGTCCAAGAAGCTCCATAAATTCCAAGTAGGATATAATGAAGCGAACCACACAGAGACACATGATAAATAGTCAAAGTCAAAGAAAATCTCAAAAGCAATTTTTCACATATAAAGGAGTCCCAATAAGATTATGAGCAGTCTTTTCAGGAGAAATCTTGGAGTTGAGAACAAAGCACCCTAAAATTGGTATGGAACCACAAAAGACCCTAAATAGCCAAGCAATCTTGAAAAAGAAAAAGCTGGAGGCATCACAATTCCAGATGTCAAGTTATACTACAAAGCTTTAGTAATCAAACTAGGGTAAAACAGACAAATAGATCACTAGACAAGAAGAGAAAACCCAGAAATGAACCCACAACTATATGGTCAACTAATCTTCGACAAAGCAGGAAAGATTTTCCAATGGGAAAGAGTCTCTTCAATAAATGGTGCTGGGAGAACTGGAGAGCAATGTGCAAAACAATGAAACTGGGCCACTTTCTCACACCATACACAAAAATAACTCAAAATGGATTAAAGACCAAAATGTGAGGCCTGAAACCATAAAAATCCTAGAAGAAAGCACAGACAGTAACTTCTTTGACATTGGCCACGGCAACTTCTTTATACATACCTTGTCCTGGGGCGAGGGAAACAATAAAAAATAAAGCACTGGGTGTTGTATGTGAGTGATGAATCACTGAATTATCTTCTGAAGCCAATATTGCACTGTATGTTTCCTAACGAAAATGTATTTTTAAAATGTTTTTAATAAAAAGCTTCTGCACAGCAGAGAAAACAATCAACAAAACTAAAAGAGAACTTGAATGGAAGAAGGTATTTCCAAATGACATTTCTTTTATTTTAGCTTTTTAAAAATGTTTTATTTATTTCTGAGAGAGAGAGGGTGACCAGGGGAGAGCCAGAGAGAGAGGGAGACACAGGATCCAAAACTGGCTCCAGGCTCTGAGCTGTCAGCACAGAGCCTGACATGGGGCTCCAACCCACGAACCATGAGATCATGATCTGAGCTGAAGTCGGACGCTTAACTAAATGAGCCACCCAGGCGCCCCTGCAAATGACATTTCTAATAAAGTTCATTAGGACCAGAACATCATTTGATGTAGAGCTAAATTTGCTTCTCTACTGAGGCAAAACTTGCCTGAGTGCTTTACCCAATACCCCACAAATTATGGGAGCCTTTCCACTCTGGTTGGCATGAACAGGGACTATTTACAGCCTTGTGCAGTGTGTGTGTGTGTCTGTGTGTGTGTGTGTGTGCGCGCGCGTGCACACTGTACAATTAGTGGCATTAAGCACATCCACATTGTTTTGAAACCACCACATCTCTGGGACTTTTTCGTCTTCCCAAACTGAAACTCTGCACAAATCAAACAAGAAGTCCCCACCCCCTCACCCCCGCCTGGCACCCACCGTTCTACTTTCTGTCTCTGTGAATTTGACTAGTCCGGGCACCTCATATAAGCAGAGTCATACACTATTTCATCCTTTTGTGTCTGGCTTATTTCACTTAGCATGACGTGAATTTCATATGATTTTGGCGTGTCACAAAATATTATTCTTCTTTTGGCTTTTTCAATGATTTAAAAATGTTAAAACCTTTCTTACCTCACCAGCTATACAAAGCTGGATCTGACCCATGGGCCATCGTTTGGCAAACTCTCATTGAAAGAAGGTTTTCACAAATGCCAAGTCTGACGCTCGCGCGCCACACACACACGTGCCGGCACATGTGTACAGCTCCCTTCTGTCTGGTTCTATGCCCTGGAAATCTAGCCATTTTGACCTCCTCAGACTTATAGTTCATTTCCTCAGAAAAATTTTTAAATGAACTTTATTTTAGAATAGTTTTATATTTAGCAAAAGTTTATTTTAAAATAGTAGAGAAGGTTCCTGGGCTCAGTCAGTTAAGCATCAGAGTCTACTCAAGTCATAATCTCACAGTTTGTGAGTTCAGGCCCCACATCAGGCTCCTCCCTGAGAGTTCAGAGCCTGCTTGAGATTCTCTTTCTGCCTCTCTTTGTCCAACCCCTGCTTGCTCTCTCTCTCTTTCTCTCTCTTTCTCAAAATAAATACATAAACTTTTTTTTAAAGTAGAGAGATTTTTCTATAGGTTTAGCACACCTAGTCTCCTCTATGCTTTACATCTTACATTACTATGGTGTGCTTGTCACAATTGATGAACTAATACTGACGTGTTATTAGTAACTAAAGTTTATGTATTCAATTTTTATAACTTTTTATTTTATTTTATTTTTTTATTTTTATTATTTTTATTTATTTCTAGGAGAGAGAGAGACAGCATGAGCAGGGGAGAGTCAGAGAGAGAGGGAGATACAAACTCTGAAATAGGCTCCAGGCTCTGAGCTGGCAGTCAGCACAGAGCCGGACGTGGGGCTTCAACCCACGAACCGTGAGATCATGACCTAAGCGAAAGTCGGACGCTTAACCGACTAAGCCACCCAGGCGCCCCTAAAACTTTTTAATATAATGTTATTTTTATGTGTGTTCCAGGATCCCATCCAGGATACCACAATACATTTAGTTATTATATCTCCTCTTAACTGTGACAGTTTCTTAGACTTTGATTTTAATGACTTTGACGGTTTGAAGAAACACTGCAGATGAATTTAGAAAATGTCCTGTAACTAGGATTTTTCTGATGCTTTTCTTATGATTATACAGGTGTTCTATGTTTTGGGGAGAAAGACCACAAAGGTAAAGTGCCACTCTTTGCATATCATCAACATGACTTATCATTGTTGATGTTAGCCTTGATCACCTGGCTGAGTTCCCAAGTAATTTCTGGATAGGCTCTGCACTGACAGCATGAAGTCTGCTTGGGATTCCCTCTCTCCTTCTCTTTCTCTAAACAAACAAACATTTAAAAAAAAAAAAAAAGGAAGTGACCTAGACAGAGTGATGTCATCAACATGGTAAGAGTTTTCTTTCCTATCTTACTTCCAAATAACACAATTTAGACAATTACTAATGGACAAGACAGCATTCAATTTGTGGAAGTCCAGGAATAGAGCAGAAAAAAAAAAAGACAAAAAACTAGCATCCCATTAGAACAACAATAACAAAGAAATCCAAGACTGGAGTCATAGAAGAGAGTACGAGGAACAATTTCACTTTACCTGCATTACCTTTCCCCCAAAAGCAGCACAGCTCAATGCCAAATGGACTTTGTCTGCCATGATTTTTCCCATGGGGGCAAGTGAACATGTGAGTACCCAGTTTCCCCACCTGTGTAGGATGCTGAAAAGCAGACCCCCTTTTTTCTCATCCCATCCAGAATACTGAGGTATGCAGTATGGCTGGGAGACAGGGAGTGGCTGGTAGAATAGCAACCAGGGGCACAAAGGGATGTAAATCCTATTAACTGCATCGTGGGCTCCATCAGGAATCCCAGTGTGACTGTGGTGGATGCTTGCCTGTGGATTCCAACTGGTTCATGGGCATCCCCAGTGATCCAAGTGCCTCACTTACACACACCAGCACATTGTGGCCAGTTCCTTGAGCATGTCCCCAAAAGTGGTGAGAAAGACTCTGAAGAGGGCTACTGAGCATGCATAGAAAGCCAGCTTGATTGTGCAGAATTAGGAGAAACCACAGACTTAGGCAATCAGCACCAACTCAGGGACAGCAAAAGGGAGGCTGTCAGGACCAAACCTGACCTTGCAGGATCAATAGAAGGCATATAATCTTAAGTGTCCTTCACAAAAGGGAACAAGAAGTGTGGAGTAGACATATCCACAGAAAAGGTCTGAGCAAAGCTCAGAATCCCTAATGGCTAAAGGAAAATATTTCTCACCTAACTCTAATCAGTAAAGACTGGAGATGTATTTCTCTAATGTGAAAACAGCAATGCAAGATTTCAAGGAATGTGAGGGGTGCCTGTCTAGCTCAGTCACAACAGCATGTGACTCTTGATCTCAGTGTTATGAGTTCTAACCCCATGTTGGAAGTAGAGTTTACTTAAGAAAAGATTTCAAAGAACATGAAAAATGAAAGAAACATGAGAGCACCAAATGAACACAATAATTTTCTAGTAACTAAACAAAAGAATGGAAAACTTAAATTTGCTTGATAAAGAATTCAAAATAATTGTTATGAGGGGCACCTGGGTGGCTTAGTCGGTTAAGCGTCCGACTTTCGCTTAGGTCATGATCTCGCGGTTCGTGGGTTCGAGCCCCGCGTCGGGCTCTGTGCTGACTGCCAGCTCAGAGCCTGGAGCCTGTTTCAGTCTGTGACTCCCTCTCTCTCTGACCCTCCTCTGCTCACGCTGTCTCTCTCTCTCGCCTAGAAATAAATTTAAAAAAATTTTAAAAAAAATTAAAAAAAAAAAGAAAAAATAATGAAAAATAGCAAAGTAAGACTATGTGAATTATAAGATACAATTAGAGAAGCAGTGTATGCACTATCAGAGTTCCAGAAAGAAGAGAGAGGGAGAATGGGGCAGAAATAATAGCTGAGAACTACCCAAATCTGAGGTGAGATTTAGACATCCAAGTTCATGAAGTTTATAAGTCTTAATAAATTTTCAGTCCAAGATGATCTTCTCCAAGAAACATTATAATAAAACTATCTGAAATCAAAGACAAAGCAAGTATTTTAAAAGTAGCAAGAGGAAAAAAAAAAAACCCTCCTCATTTAAAAGGAAACTCTTATTAGGCTATCAATTGATTTCTCAGGAGAAACCTTGCAGGCCAAGAGAGAGTAGAATGATACATTCAAAGATTTGAAAAAACATATATACCAACCAATCCTACTTTACCTGGCCAAGTTGTCCTTAAGAAATAAAGTAAAAATCTAACCAAACAGGTAAAAGCTGAGAAAGTTTATTACCACTGGAGCTGTCTTACAAGAAATGCTGAAAAGATTTCTTCAAGCTGGAATAAAGGACACTAGTTAGTAACATGAAACCATTTGAAAATAAAACACACACTAGCAAAGATAAGCATATAGTCAAAATCAGAATATTCTAATACCTTAATATGATGGTGTGTTAACCACTTTAGTATAAAGATTAAAGGAAAAAGTATTAAAACTAACTATAGCTACTACAATTTGGTAATAAAAGATGTAAATTGTGACATCAAAAAAAATATGAGGGGGAGTAAAAGGTCAGAGCTTTTGTATGTGATTGAAGTTGTTATCAGCATAAAATAGGCTGTTACATCTAAATTATGTTTTACATAAGCCTCATGATAGGCTTTTTACCAAGCAAAAACCTAGATACACAAAAGTTAAAGAGAAGGAATCAAAATATACCACTAAGGAAAACCACCAAATCATAAAGAAAACAAGAAGAGAATAAAATAATAAATAAACTATAAAACAGTCAGAAACAAGAAGATGGTATTATTAAGTGCTTCCCTATTAATATTTACTTTAAATGTAAATGGATTACATTTTCCAGTCAAAAGACAGAGAGTGACTGAATGGATAAAAAACAAGATGCAAGCATGCGCTGCCTATAAGAGACTCACTTCAAAGGATTATACACTATGATCAAAATGGATTTATCCTGGAGTGCAAGCGTGGTTCAGTGTATGCAAATCAATAAATAAAGAAATCCAAATATATCACTAAACAAAATCAGCAAAACATGAAAGAAAGAAAGACTAGAAAGGAACAGAGAAAATCTCTATAAACAACAAATAATACAATAGCATTAATTCATATCTATCTATAATCGCTCTTAATGAAAGTGGACTAAATGCTCCAATCCAAAGACATAGGGTGTCAGAAGGATTAAAAAATAATAATAATAAGACCCACCTACATGCTGCCTATAAGAGACACATTTTAGACCTAAAGACACCTGCAGTTTCAAAGTAAAGGGATAGAGAAACATTTATTATGCAAATGGTTGTCAAGAGAAAGCCGGAGTAACAATACTTATATCAGATAAACTATATTTTAAGCCAAAGACTAACAAGAGACAAAGAAGAAGGACACTATATAATAATAAAGGGGACATTCTGGGGCGCCTGGGTGGCTTAGTCTGTTAAGCGTCCGACTTTCGCTTAGGTCATGATCTCACGTTCGTGGGTTCGAGCCCCGCATCGGGTTCTGTGCTGACTGCCAGCTCGGAACCTGGAGCCTGTTTCAGTCTGTGACTCCCTCTCTCTCTGACCCTCCCCTGCTCACGCTGTCTCTCTCTCTCTCTCCTAGAAATAATAAATTAAAAAATAAATAAATAAAGGGGACATTCTAACAAAAAGATATAACAATGATAAAGGGGAACATACAAAAATATAAAATAATAACAAACATAAAGGAACTAAGTGATAGTAATACAATAACAGCAGGGGACTATAACATCTCATACACATCAATGGGCAAAACATCAAAATAGAAAATAAACAAGGAAATAATGGCTTTGAATGGCACATTGGATCAGATGGACTTAACAGATATATTCAGAAAATTCCATCCTAAAACAGCGGAATACACCTTCCTCTCAAGTGCACATGGGACATTCTCCAGAGTAAATCACATGTTAATCCACAAAACAAGTCTCGACAGATTAAAAAAGATTGAAGTCATGCCATATATCTTTTTGGACTACAATACTATGAAACTAGAAATCAACCACAATTAAAAATCTGAAAAGAGCACAAGTACATGGAGGTTAAATAACATGCTACTAAAAATGAATGAGTCAAGCAGGAGTCAAGGAAGAAATTAAAAAGTACATGCAAATTAAAATAAAAACACAACGGGATGCTTTGGGGGATGCCTGTTTCTGAAAAATTATATAGCAACACAGGCCTACCTCAAGAAGCAAGAAAAATATCAAGTAAACAAACTAACCTTACACCTAAAGAATCCAGGAAAAGAACAATAAGGGAAGCCTAAAGCCAGGAGAAGGAAGGAAATAAAGATTAGAGCAGAAATACATGATATAGAAGCAAAGAAAAACAAAACAAAAATTGCCAGGAGCCACACCGGCTTCTCTGGATGGCAGTCACAGCAAGGAAATGGCAGTGTTTGCACAGCTCCTGCCGTGAGAAATGAAAACTGGTATCTCCTGCTCATGTTGTGCTGGTATTGACCAGGTCTCACAATATTCCATATCAGACCAATATTCTGAACACAGATACCTCATAAGGAAAAGCATATCCCTGCCTTTGCAAGAGAGATTTTAGATGAAAGCTCTATGGATGATTGTCAAAAGGCTCTTCCTATGGGCCTTGCAGATCCAAGACTTAGATAATAAAGGGGGTTAAGAACACAAGAATTACAATTGAGCCTGGCCCTGAGACAAAGAGCCTAATTTAGAGTTAAGGTAAAGATAAGGGCAGACCTTAAGTTAATACTTACACCTTCTCCTAATTGGTGATGTATGGCAGTCCCTTCCCCAAGGCCTACTTTCTGCAAACACCCTCCCTTACGGGTGGCTGAGATGAGGATAGATAAGAGTAGCTAAAACATTACCTACAAACAAAAGGCTGACACATTTAGGGCCTCCATGGTGTTCACACATTCGGCATCAAATAGGTTTCCACAAACAACTTATTAACCAACTCAAACACATTCATTTGAGAGCCAGACACAATGACTCTTAGCCCATCTATACACTTAACCTATGACCTAACCTTAGTGTTATTAACTTAGAACAAACATGTATCCTGTCTTTTACTAAGAATACCCTGCTAAATCTTTAGTTATAAGATTTACTTAACCTCACTATAATTGGAATAGTTCTGCAAGAATATTTCTGTAAAACCTGCTCTGTACACCTTCCAAAGCATCTTGTCACAAAGAGTTATGCATTGTAAAAATTCCTTTTTCTGATATCATGTTATCATTTAACCTATAAATAAAGACACCAAAACCGACAGGACACAGATGCCTGACTGGTGACCAGAAAGAATCTCGGGGCTCTCTCTCTCTCTCTCTCGCCGACACCGTCCATCCTTCAGGGACCCCTGGACCTCCTGGAGCCGGCTCGACCTCCAGTAAAAAATAAATAAATAAACAATAGAACAGATTAATAAAACCACATGCTAGTTCTTTGAAAAAAACTAATAAAATTGATAAATTTCTAGCCAGATGCAAAAGAAAGAAAGGAAGGAAGGAAGGAAGGAAGGAAGGAAGGAAGGAAGGAATAAACCACAAATAACAGAAGAGAAATAACAACCAATATCACAGCAATACAAATTATGAGAGGATATTATAAAAAATTGCATATCAACAACCTGGAGAACAGGAAAAAATGGATAAATTTCTATAAATATATAGACTACTAAAACTGAAACAGGAATAAATAGAAAACCTGACCAAACTGATAGCCAGCAAAGAAACTGAGTCAGCAATAAAAAAACTCCCAACAAACAAAAGTCCAGGGTCAGATTCCTTCACAAGGGAATCCTACCAAACATTTAATTAATAGTTAATCCCTATTCTTCTCAAACATTCCACAAAGTAGAAAAGGAAGGAAAACTTTTAAATTCATTCTATGAGGTCAGCATTACCTTGATATCAAAACCAGATAAAAACACCACAAAAAAAGACAACTATAGGCCAATCTGTCGAATGAATATTTTTTTTTTATATTTTTACTTATTTCTAGGAGAGAGAGAGAGAGACAGCGTGAGCAGGGGAAGGTAAAAGAGAGAGGGAGTCACAGACTGAAACAGGCTCCCGGCTCCGAGCTGGCAGTCAGCACAGAGCCCGACGCGGGGCTCGAACCCACAAACCGTGAGATCATGACCTGAGCGAAAGTCGGACACTTAACCGACTAAGCCGCCCAGGCGCCCCTATCGAATGAATATTGATGCAAAAACATCTCAATAAAATACTAGCAAACCAAACCCAACACTATATAAAAAAAAAATCACTCACCACAATCAAGTGGTATTTATTACTGGGTTGCAAGGGTGATTCAATATTCACAAATCAACCAACTTGATATCACATAAATGAAAGAAAGGAAAAGAACCATATGATCCTTTCAATAGATGCATAAGACAATGGACATCCATTCATGATAAAACAAAAACAAAAACAAAAGCCTCAACAAAGTAAGTTTACAGGAAACATATCTTAACATAGTAAAGCCCATATATGAAAACCCCACTGCTAATATCATCCTAAATGGGGAAAAACCAGAGCTTTTCTTTATGATCAGTAATAAGACAAGAATGTCTACTCTCAACACTTTTATCTAACTGGAAGTCCTAGCCACAGCAATCAACAACAATAAGAGATAAAAGGCATCTAAATTAGCAAGGAATTAAAGAAGAATTGACAGCTAATGAACTACTCAAAACAGATATAAGCAGCATAACTGAACAAGATTTTAGAATAATAATCATAAAATTAATAGCTGGGCTAGAAAAAAGCATATGGGACATAAAGGAAACTATGGCTACAGACAAAATGGAGAATAAAAATAGACATGATGAATTTAAAAATGCGATAAATGAGATACATAATAAATTAGAGGCCTCCAATGCACGGATTGAAGAGGCAGAAAGGAGAATAAGTGATTTAGCAGACACCATTATAGAAAAAGAGGAAACTGAGAAAAAAAAGAGACAAACTGATCCAGGAACATGAAAGAAGAGTTCAAGAGTTCAGCGATACGACCAAACGCAACAATATCCATATCATAGGAATCCCAGAAGGGGAAGAGAGAGGGAAAGGTGCTGAAGGAGTCCTGGAACAAATTAGAGCAGAGAATTTCCAAAACCTGGGGAAGGAAGTAAACGGTGAAATACAAGAGGCTCAGAGGATTCCCCTCAGACGTAATTTGAATCGATCTTCTGCACGGCATATCATAGTAAATATGGCAAAATACAAGGACAAAGAGAATTTTGAAAGCGGCAAGGGAGAAAAGGGCCCTAACATACAAAGGGAAACCTATCACAGNAGAAGGATCGTGGGGGAGAAGAAGAAGGGGAAAAATAGTGGGGAGAGGGAGGGAGGCAAACCATGAGAGACTCTTGAATGCTGAGAACAAACTGAGGGCAGATGGGGGTAGGGGCATGGAGGAGGGCACTTGTGGGGATGAGCACTGGGTGTTATATGGAAACCAAGTTGACAATAAACTATTTATAAAAAAAAATCATTAAAAATAAATAATGTGAAAAAAATAATAAAATAAAAAAAATAAGTGATACAGATATGTGTACTAATATCCAGAGTAATTACCCAGCAATCTTGCTTTTCTGCTTAAATTCCAAAGATTAAAATTGGCAGAGGAATATGGGGATTGCATTTACTGCATATTCTTTTGTAATGTTTTAAGTATTGTAAGCAAGTACATATATTATCAATAATAGATGAACTATACTTTCTCATAGAACTAAATGGCATAGCTGTTGTTTTAACAGAATCTATTATTTCTTTGTTTCCAATGTTTATATCAATATTTGCATTTTCTCATCTTATTTCATATGCCATATTTTCTAATACTATGTTAAACAATAATGGCACTGTTGGAAAACCCTAACTACTAATTTTTTAAAGTTTATTTATTTTTTGAGAGTGAGTGTGAGAGGGAGAGGGGCAGCGAGAGAGGGAGAAAGAATCCCAAACAGGCTCTGCACCATCACTGAGGAGCCTGACACAGGGCTCGAACTCCCAAACCGTGAAATCATAAGTCAAAATCAAGAGTCAGACACTTAACTGACTAAGCCATTCAGGGGCCCCCTAATTAATGATTTGAATTCAACTATTTATTTCTACTTAAAATATTTGTTGTTACTTAGTAAAATAACTATGTTTAAGTAGTTTCTAACCATGCCTACTTTATTAGTAAAGAATGATGATCAAATATTTTTCAGTAAATATTGATATTAAACATATTGCTTTTCTCTTATTTGTTTTAATTTTTAAGTTTATTTATTTATGAGACAGCGACAGCATGAATGGGGGAGGGGCAGATAGTGAGGGAGAGAGAAAATCTCAAGCAGGCTCTACATGGTCAACACAGAGCCCGATGTGGGGCTTGAACTCATGAAACCTCGAGATCATGACCTGAGTTGAAACCGAGAGTCAGAAGCTTAACCGACTGAGCACCCAGGTGCTCCTCCTTTCTCTTTTTTAAATGTTTATTTTTAAGAGAGGGCAAGAGCGGGAGAAGGGCAGAGAGACAGGATCGGAAGCAGGCTCTGTGTGGGGCTTAGGAACTGTGAGATCATTACCTGAGCAAAAGTCAGAGGCTCAACTGACTGAGCCACCCAGGAGCCCTGCCTCTCTCTTTTAACTTAGGTTATTCTCACTGATATTCCATCACTCTTGAATTTTAGGATTAAAATTTTAATCCTAAAATTCAATTCATTGTTAGTTTTAATTTTATATACTGCAAGATTCATTCTATGTGCTAAAAGTGTTATGATTTTTGGATCTATGGTCATAAGCAACAAGCATTAATAAATAATTCTTCATTTTTGCATGCCATTTATTATGATGGTTTATACTGATGGTGTATTTTTAAATTTCAATGAAATAATGAAAAGAAATAAAAATATATTGGGAAATACTATCTCTAGGACTTGGAATAATTTGACTTAATAAAATTATCTGGTCTCTAAACATGCCAAAATCAGAATGAATACAACTTTTCATGTTGTTTTTTAAAAATCAACTTTATTGATATAACTTACATATAATAAACTGCATCAATATAGTGTTCAATACATTTGACAGTTGTGCACATCTGCGAAACCACCAACACAACAGAAATATAAAACATTCTCATCATCCCAAAAACATTCTTTGTTACCCTTTGATGGCCATCCCTCCCTCCACCCCCAGCCCCAGGCAACCACCAACCTTAATTTTTGTCACTTTACTGTTAGTTTGTATTTCCAGAATTTCATATAAATGCAAGTATTCAGTATGTAATACTTTAATGTATGGCTTCTACTCAAAATGACTTAAATACATCTGTACTGTTGCACAAGTCAGTAGTCATTGTTCTTTACTGCTGATCAGCACTATAGTAGTCATTTACGGATATGCAACATTTGGATATTTATTCACTTATGATGGACATGTTATTTTCAGTTTGGGGCTATTATGAATAAAACTATCAACAATCATGTACAAGTCTATATGAACATAAGTTTTTGGTGCTCTGGGATTAAATATGGGAGTGGAATGGCTGGGGTGCATGGTAGCTGTATGTTCTAACTGTTTAAGAATTTGCAAACTATTTTCCAAAATGTTTCTGTCATTTCAAATTTCCATTTGCCACAGATGAGTTCCAGTTGCTCCACAACTTCCAATACGTGTTGCTGCCAATCATTTTAATTGTTACAGAAACAGGCTGGATTGCTGGCAGAAAAACCAAGCAGCACGTGGAGATGTTGGTGGATTGGAGTTTTATTTTACACCAGTGGGCTGAGAGGAGATCCTTCTACAGAGATCTGAGTCTCAAGCACAAGCACGGAGGACAATTTATTGTCTGTTACTTCCACATTCTGTATTAGTAGTAATTTGGCACACACAGCAAGCAGGGCAGGAAGAAGAACCCAGAAGAGAAGTCTCTAAGCTAGGGACTAGTGTTTATGATGCATAACTTTACTTATTTTCCAAACATAATGAGTGTATAGAGGTATTATTGTAATTTTAATTTGTATTTCCTTAATGGCTAATGTTGAAAATGTTTTCTTGTTCTTCTTGGCCACATCACATCTTTCATGAACAATCTCTGAATTTGTTGACATTTTAAAAATTAGATTATTTGCCTTCTTATAATTGGGTTGTAAATTTCTTACATTTTCAGGATACAAATCTTTAGTCAGATATCTATTGTAAACATTCTCTCCCATTCTGTAACTTGCCTTTTCAATTTCTTGGTAGTGCTTTTCAAAGGATGAGTTTTTAATTTTGAAAAGTCAAATTTATCATTTTTTCCTTTTATATTTCATTATTATGTGTCATATTTAAGAAATCTTTTCCTAATGTCCTGGTATATTTTAAACGGTTGCTCTGTATAACGATATTTACAATTTATTGTACAGTTATCAACTTTTTTCATTTCCTTTTCAATTTGGATCAATTATGTCTTGCCAGGAAATCATTCATTTCCTCTAGGTAGTATTCTCTTTTGATCCTATTAATGGATCCAGTATCAATTGTTCTTCTTACTCATTACAAATCTTATGTAAACTTGCTATCTCTCTACCTTACTTAAATGTATGTCGGGGATCTACTGGGGTTTTAAAATATTTTCCTATTTTAAAAGAGAACGAATGGATTACTTTATACATCTTGATGTCTGAATAAATATAGGCATGCTTTCAGGTACAAGAGAAACCTAGAATAAAATGGTTTAGGTAAAACCTGCTTATTTCTATCACCTAGTAAAAGTCTGGAGTTAACTTGCAATTAGCATTGACTAATATTTTCATGACCAGTGTCTCTGATTCTTTCACCTAGGATTGAGAGAAGGTTACCACATACTGCTGCAGGCATCATGTGCAAGGCAGGAAGAAGGGTAAATTGATGGCAGCAGCTAAATCTGTCCCCTTTTTTAGGAAAGCAAAGGTTTTCCCAGAACACGCCTATCAGAGTTTTGCTTCTCCTGGCCTGAATCAGTCACCTGGCCACTACCAGCTTCAAGATGCTAACAAAGTAAGCAGTAAGGGAAGAGGAATGGAATTGCTCAGCAAACCAACACTGTCTAAAACTGAAAGTGGCTGTCCATGGCCAAGAAACAAATAAACACTTTTTGTAAAGATACACAACATATGTCAAAAAAAGACACTTAAAAATCTTCTAATCTGTGAAGCTTAACTAAGACTAGAAACTCAGATAAAAGAATAGGCTGACATATTTAAACATGTAAAAAATAAAATTATGTGAATGAGAAAATATATACAAAGTCAAGAGTTAAGTAATAGTTTTCTTAAAAGTTATTATCATTAATATATAAAAAGCTTTTACAAGTCGACAACCCGAAAAGAAAAAATGAATAAATGGTTTATAAAGGCAACTTATGGAATAGCAAGGTAAATGGTCAAGAAACACTTAAAGAGGTATATTAACATGTAAATTAAAAGTAGTTATCCTTTGAAATCAGAAAACTTCTCAAAGTTAAAGAGTAACCATTATTTTTAATAGAGGGGAAAGGGTAGCTTTATACACCAATGTTGGAAATATGAAATGCGAGTCTTATTCCAGAGATCTGGCAATTTCTTTAAAATAAGAAAACACAGATGGGTGTCTGGGTGGTTCACTTGGTTGAGAATCTGACTTTGGCTCAGGTCATGATCTTGCAGTTTGTGAGTTCGAGACCTGTGTCGGGCTCTGTGCTGAAAGCTCAGAGTCTGGAGCCTTTCAGATTCTTTCTCTCTCTCAAAAATAAACACAAAATTTAAAAAAAAATAAAAATGAAAAAACACAGGGGCGACTGCGTGGCTCAGTTGGTTAAGCATCCAACTCTTGGTTTTGGCTCAGGTCGTGATCACCCAGTTGGTGAGTGAGAGCCCCGCATCAAGCTCTGCGCTGACAGTGTGGAGCCTGCTTGGGATTCTCACTCTCTCTTCTCCTCTTTCTGCCCTCCCCCACTCACACTGTCTCTGCCTCTCTCAAAAATAAATAAACTTAAAAAAAAAACCCACAATCCATCGAAAATACAATCTATCTCATTGCTAGAAGTAGGTTACAGAAAGAAAAAAGCTCCAGTAGATAAGGACATGGTTATGACTACCTACTAGCTCATTACGCTATCCCACCTGTTGAGAGTGGTTATAGATCATTTTTCCTAATGAGAAGAATGTGAATAAACAGTCCCAGAGTGGCTGAACAAATTATGGCCTGTCCACACTGTGGGTTCTTTTCAGCTGGTTATTGTTCAGAGCAAAAGATGTAAAACGATGTCTGTAATATAATCCCATCTTAAGACAATTAAAATACACTCATGTGGGTGGAGGCAGCTGGGTGGCTCAGTCGGTTAAGTGTCTGACTTTGGCTCAGGTCATGATCTTGCGATTCATGAGTTCAAACCCCACATTGGTCTCCATGCTGACAGCTCAGAGCCTAGAGCCCATTTTGGATTCTGTTTCCCTCTCTCTCTGTCCCTCCCCAGCTCACATTCTGTCTCTTTCAAAATTAAATAAACATTTTGTAAATTAAAAAAAAAACCACTCATACATGTGCACATATAACATTAGAGTGTCTATATGACTGAGTAAAAAGAAAACTATGATGCTGACAACCATTGTTTTTATGGTGACAGACTGTTGCTGTGGCTGGAGTTGTTAGAAGAGCAACTAAAAGAGTGGACAAAGTCCAAAGTTCAAGAGATAAAATGTTACATTTACACAGTTTTAAGTGTGTGTACACACACATATGTGTTTCAACGCATTTAATTAAAACAAAGGCTGTTGTCTTGTGGGGACACTTCTGTCAATTAGTTGGCATTGTTCTCCATGGGGGTCTTCGTTTGCTGTACTCCTCTACGGAGTACTGTCTTCTCCTATCTCTGTATTATCTCTATCGCCTCGAGGATCCGCTCCTTAGAGGGGAGGCAAAAGTCCTTTCCTACCTGTGCCTTGCACCTGGTCATTGTCCTTCTCCACCATGGCAGTGCAGAGTTCACATACCTAAGGCCCCTCACTCACTGAGGAAAGACCAGTTGGTCTCTGTCCTGTACAATGTTGTCATTCCTGTGCTAAACCCCATCATCTGCAGTTTGAAGAATAAGGACATCAGAAAGGCCTGAAAGTGTTGGGAGAAAAGGTAGCAGTCTTCAAATTTCATTTCCCTTGACTTGTAGTGTTTATTTTTCTATGATTATTAGTAACAGAAAATTACCTTACTGATACAATCTGGTTGTTTCTTGCCAACCTTACTAATAAAACTCTAAGAATTAAAATTTCAATGATAAATGGGGGGAAATGTTAACAGATGAATTTGGGTAAAGGGTCCTATATTTTTTTTGTGCCCTTCCTATTCTTGAAACACTTTTATCTGTTCTAAACGATTTCTACGTCAAAAGTTTAAAAAGTTAAAAAAAAAAAGGCAATTATTGGGCTGGCCTATTTGTTCCCACTGGTTTGAGACACAGGCAGGAAATTTAACCAAGAAACAAAATGAATTATATTTCTTGTGAAATTTGCTTCTATGGGAACACTTCTTGCAACTGTAACAAATTTAGCATTCTCCCAGTATGAAGTTTATGGCATTATAAGAAAATGATGTTTTTGAAAAGAAAATTTGATTTATTAAGAAATAACTTATTCTTCTCCATTGTCTATGACATCCAGCAAGATACAACTCATGGACAAAGACTTTTTGACATACAGCAAGTCTGCAGTATGAGTAATTTACAACTGGTTCAAACTTACATGAGAAGTCTTTCTCATTTTCAGGAAATCTACAATTTCACTCATGCACAAATACTGAATACTGAAAACTAATTTCTGAATGCAGCTATTTCCACACGAAGTGCATTTACTTTGTTAACTTCCAGCAGAAAGTTTATGATAACTTCCACTTGGTTCTTCAGGTATTGCTTTCATAGGTTTCTCTTTCCAAAATGAGTTTCTGGGAAACAATAAGCATTTGACCTGTTATTTCTCTCATGTGTGAATTTGCTGATGTTCAGAAAGGTGACTTTTCAGTGGACGATTTTCTGGTTACTGTGTTCATAAGGTTTCTCTGTAGCATGAATTCTCTGTTACGTAATGAAGTAATGATTTGTGAATGAAGCCCTATTCACTCACATTTAGGAAGACAGAAAACTACTCTCTCCTATGAATCATCTGATGTATAAATGTTCGTTTGAGTTAAAGTTTTCTTAATTTACTGAATTCACAGAATGAGATTCCTTTTTAAAAATTAAAGTACATTTTTAATTAAATTTAGATTGTAAAACTGTTTTTATTTTTATTTAAAAAAATTTTTATGTTATATTTATTTCTGAGAGAGAGAGACAGCGTGAGCAGGGAAGGGTCAGAGAGAGAGGGAGATACAGAATCTGAAGCAGGCTCCAGGCTCCGAGCTGTCAGCACAGAGCCCGACGCGAGGCCTGAACCCATGAACCATGAGATCATGACCTGAGCCGAAGTCAGACGATTAACCGACTAAGCCACCCAGGTGCCCCAAGATTGTAAAACTGTTTTTAAAAAGTTCTGCTGTACACAAGTGAACTATTATTACAGCTCTGGCATATGTCTAATTCACACTCCTCTCCTTGCAGATGCCTCCGATCTATGCTAACCTTGGAGTTCCATCTAAGAAGAGTCCATCATCCATTCCACCCAGCACTGTCCATCATCCATTCCCCAATCAATTTCCATCGCCTCTTCAAATATGTGGAGGCCCACAAAAGGAAGTCTTCCTTTCTCCTAGATGTTACTATGTTTACAAAAGGTAACATATCTTCTTTTTCTGGCTTAGTAAGGTAGAATTGTTTTATGTATGCATACATGTATATATGCATGTATTTATTTATAAAGTTTATTTTGAGAGAGAGAGAAAGAGAATGGAAGAGGGGCAGAGAGGGAGAGGGAGAGAGAGAATTCCAACAGGCTCTGTGCCAGTTGTGCAGAGCCTGATATGGGGCTCAAATTCACAAACCATGAGTCAAAATCATGACCTGAGTCAGATGCTTAACTGACTTGAGCCACGCAGGTGCCCCTAGAATTGTATTTTTAAAAAATGTGCCTGGGAATAAAAAGGTTGAGAATCACTATCTTAGTAATCCTTCTAAATTAGTCTTTGAAATCCTTATTTTCAAACCCCTGGGCTCGCACACCAGTATTCATTAACTTAATTTCCTGTTTATTACCCAAAGAAGCCATCCGATTAAAAAAGAAACATGACAGCCTCAATCTGTTTTTGCAAAAGTTTAGCAGCTACCATAATAAAATTTGAAAGCACTACAGTTAATTTTCTTTTATGTATCAAAGTTTACAAAATCTTCAACAAAACAGTAAATGCCTTAACTTTTAGCCACAAAAAAAAAAGGAAGAGTGTCACAAATCAGCACATGTTCACTTTTAAGTTAGCTTCAAAAGTTTTGGTAATTTAAAAAACTTATTTCTGGACTCCACGCTCCTTTTATTTTATTTATTTAAAAAAAATTTTTTTAATGTTTTTTATTTATTTCTAGGAGAGAGAGAGACAGCGTGAGCAGGGGAGGGTCAGAGAGAGAGGGAGTCACAGACTGAAACAGGCTCCAGGCTCTGAGCTGGCAGTCAGCACAGAGCCCGACAGGGGACTCGAACCCACGAACCGCGAGATCATGACCTAAGTGAAAGTCGGACGCTTAACCGACTAAGCCACCCAGGCGCCCCTCCACACTCCTTTTAGAAAGGAACAGCTATTGGGGTGCCTGGATGGCTCAGTTGGTTAAGTGTCAGATTTTGGCTCAGGTCATGATCTCACTGTTTGTGAGTCTGAGCTCCACATCGGGCTCTGTGCTGACAGCTTGGATCCTGGAGCCTGCTTCAGATTCTTTGTCTCCCTCTCTCTGCCCTTCCCCTGCTTGCATTCTGTTTCTCTCTAAAATAAATAAACATTTAAAAAATTCTTTATAAGAAACAAACAGCTATCTCAGGACATTGAAAACTTCTTACTATTAGACATAGTAAGTGGTACAGACAAGTACTTCCTTTGAGAACTAAAAGTGGTGGAAGAAAATATTAAATATATTTAGTTTTGTGATGGCACTGGAGAGCTACCAAGAAGTGAGAAAATACAGGAATAGGATTAGAAATAAGACATAACCTCTGGAGTTTGGAATATTGAAATGAGGTGTTTACTAATTTTTAAAGCAAATCCTGGGCAACAGACCTTCAGCTTTTAACAAATTTATGGGACATAATGGCACAAATACTAGAATTAAGTTCCTTCGCAGAATGAGACATCAAGCAAATCTCCCCAAGTCCTACATCTCTAGCGTGAAAAACCGCAGACAAGCCTTCCTGGGACTGGGGCCCAGTCTCACAGACTCTCAGTACAGGACTGGATGAAGACGGGCGGGGGTGCGCATGCTCTCGCCTAGTCACTATAGAGTCAAAGGCAAATCTTCTCTGGAAGATGATACCATCCAGACCATCTCAGTGTCTCTGCAGTGCTTAATATAGATAGGTGATTTAAAATCACCACATTTAGGGGAAACCAAGCATTACCAAAATCTGAAACAACAAATGGGAAAAGGTTTACAGAGGTTCTAAATAATGGGGTAATCTCTAGATAAAGCAGAGGAAAACAATGAAGTAGAAGCATACTTTGCATTGATAATAGCAAGAAATTTCCCAAAATGTAAAGAAGCTACAGATTTAAAAAATCACTGCAAACCCCAAACAAATACATAGTAAATCACACCTAGGCACACCACTGTGAACTGCTGGCAGCCAAAGACAAGACATAAATTTTGAAGGAGGGAGAGAAAAGGTAAAAAAAAAAAAAAAAAAAAAAAAAAAAAAAAAAAAGCACATTACCTTCAAAGGTACTTACACTGAAAGCTTATTTTCCGAAAAACAATGGAAGACATATGTAGATTAATATAAATGAACGTGGACTCTGAGACAATGACTGACCACATCAACTACACACAAAATCCAAATGCATGACATTAGTATCATGTAAACCAAGAGAGAAATAAAGGTGTTAATGTTCTAGCGCCTCACCTCATCCAGAAATTCTGTTTCCTGGATAATAATTAGTACTAATTTATTTTAGCCTTCAATAAGGGAAATATGCATAGAGTATTAATATCTGATGCAGTAAATTTAAGGCAAAAAACCAGCATCAGTGGTAATAAAAATGAACATTTCATAATAATTAAGTTTCAATTAACCAGAAAGAGTATAACAATTCTAAATCTGAATGTATGCAAAAACAAAGACAAAAATGGGTTGACATAAAGGAGAGACAAATTCACAAATATTCTGGAAGATGAAACACTTCTCTTCGGATCTTTTAGAATAAATGACAAAAAAATCTGTAAGAATTCAGAGGGTCTGCAAACACAGTTGGATTAATTTGTAGAGACTGGGAGGGGACAAGAGGTTACTCTTTCGAATGTGCAACTCTGTCTTCTCAGAAAACAAACTCAAATGCGAACAGTAGTGTCCCGTAGTCACTGGCACTAATGGCCATGCAGAGAATGTACTAACAAAACTTCCATGGGAGTAAAGAATTCTAAGTTTTCAAACGCATTTTCTTAATGTCTTTTCCAAACAGAACTCTATTTAAAAAAAAAAAAAGATTTCTGTGGATGAGGCTGACAGTCCCAAGTGCTGACCTCTGGATCTGTGACCTGAGTCCCATGGTCTCGGAGCCAGTCCTAAGGTGACAAGTAAGGAGTCTGTGGGGCTGCTGTTTACCTCATTGGTCACTCTGGGGATACAGCTGGGAGAACTTTATGCCTCTTAGGTGTGAGTTACCTAGGCCACGGCAGGGAATTAATAAATAAGGGAACATATTGGTTAATAACTAAAGAGGCCTATGAATCTTCAAGTAAGCTCGTGGTTCTAATTTACCAAACTAAGTCAAATTAAAAAACGTTTATCCAAATTTCCACACACTAACAGATACTATAAACAATAAATAAGAGTGACTCCCGAAGGGGGAAAAAAGTCCTTTCTTTGTGTCTTTAATGTCAATTTTCACAGAAACTTCTGGTTTCTCTTCATTATAGACCTAAACTGTCTATATTTTTGCCTTGATTTCAATGTCCTTAGACAATAAAAAAAATTTTTTTTAGCTCTCTGCTCATGAAGGACTTCCTTTAGTCAATATCGAATATTTTTGCTACCCAGGGCATGAAAAGCTCAAGAGCCCTGAACTTATAAAGCTGCTTCTCCATAACATGAAACAAGAAAGACTAAGTCCTCTCCTTGCAGATTTGCTATTATTTGCAGGGGCTTTTCAATCCCAGTACCTGTCCAGTAACTAAGCGTGGCCATCACACATTGCTTATATACTTTCTCCAAAGTGTCTCTCACATATGCGTAATTGGACATCAGCTCCGTGATCCAGACAGTCCTACTTCTGACCAGAGGTAAGGTGGCGTTGGTTACCTCCTCCTTAGTCACATGGTAGCCTCTCACTCCTTGGTATCCCCACACCATGTTTGTGGCACTGGACACGCTACTTCCCTAGTATCTGATTTCTGATGTATACTGAGCTGTGGCCTCCAGTTTAAGGCTTTCTTAAAGTCACTGCCTTTATAGGCCTTCTGTCTGGCATGAATTTTCTGGTGTTTAATAAGATTTGATCTGATGGTGAAGGCTTTTCCACATTCAGCACATATAAATGGCTTCTCTCCTGTGTGAATTCGATGATGCTCATGGAGCTGTGACTTCTTAATGAAGGCCTTCCCACAGTCACTGCATTCATAGGGTTTCTCTCCAGTATGAATTCTCCGATGCCGATTTAAGTGTGATTTCTGGATGAAGGACTTCCCACATTCAGTACAAATATAGGGTTTCTCTCCTGTATGAATTCTCTGATGCATAATTAGTGTTGATTTTCTTGCAAAGGCTTTCCCACATTCACTGCACTCATAGTGTCTCTCTCCAGTATGAGATTGCTGATGAATATGGAGGCCCGACTTCCGAGTGAAGGCTTTTCCACAGTCACTGCATTTATAGGGTTTCTCCCCAGTATGAATTTTCTGGTGTGTAAAGAGATTCGATCTGTCAGTGAAGGCCTTTCCACACTCAGCACATCTGTAGGGTTTCTCGCCTGTGTGAATTTGCTGATGTACATGGAGTTGTGACTTCTTAGTGAAGGATTTCCCACAGTCACTGCATTCATAAGGTTTTTCTCCAGTATGAATTCTCTCATGTGTAATAAAATGTGACTTGTGGAAAAAGGCCTTTCCACATTCAGTGCAAACATAGGGTTTTTCTCCTCTGTGAATTCTCTGATGCATACTTAGTGTTGACTTCTGGATGAAGGCTTTCCCACACTCAGTGCATTCATAATGTCTCTCGCCAGTGTGGCATTTCTGATGTATCCTGAGCCGTGACTTCCAAGTGAATGATTTTCCACAATCACTGCATTTATATGGTTTCTCTCCAGTATGAATTTTTTGGTGTTTGATGAGATTTGACCTGTCAGTAAAGGCCTTAGCACATTCAGTACATATATAAGGTCTCTCTCCAGTATGAATTTTCTGGTGTATAATGAGATTTGTCTTGTGAGTGAAGACTTTCCCACATTCTGTACATATAAAGGGATTCTCTCCTGTGTGAATTCGCTGATGCACATGGAGTTGTGATTTCTTTATAAAGGACTTTCCACAGTCACTGCATTCGTAAGGTTTCTCTCCAGTGTGAATTCTTTCATGCGTAATAAAATGTGACTTCCGTATAAAGGCTTTCCCACACTCAGTACATACATAGGGTTTTTCTCCTGTATGGATTTTCTGATGCATACTTAGTGTTGATTTCCTTGTGAAGGCTTTTCCACATACAGTACATTCAAAGTGTTTCTCTCCAGTACAATTTTTTTTATGTATATTGAGGTTTGAATTCTGAGAAACGTTTTTCCCACGTTCACTGTATTCATAGGGTTTTTCTCCAATATGAATTCCCTTGCACTTGAACAGATCTGACTTCTGGATAAAGGCATTTTCATATTCACTGCATTTACAGTGATTCTCCTCAGTGTGAGTTTCCTCAGGACTGGACTTGAGGCAAAAATCCTTCTCATATTCAGTGCATCTGTAGGGTTTCTCTCTTGTAGAAGCCTTCTGAGGTACAGCAAGTTGGGACTTCTGAGTGAAGACTGTCTCACATTTGCTATGTTCATGCTGTTTCTCCTGAGTATAAATACTTTGATGTGCAAACAGGTGTGACTCCTGGGTGAAAATTTTTACATAATCAGAAAGTAAATTGAGATTCTCCCCAGTATGAATTTTGTGATGTTGAATCAGAGCTTGCTTATGACTCAGAAGTTTCTTACACTGGTTATATTCACAATCACTTGTTTTTGTATGAGAATTTATAGGAGTGAAAATATTACCATATCTAGTAATCTTATCAAGATTTTCTGTTGCACTGTTTCTATAATTACATAAGCTTACAATAGGCTTCAAAGTCCTTCCAAATGAGTCATAGTTCTGGAGTCTTTTTCTTGCAGAAACAACGTATGTGTTTACAGGTTCAGTTTTCTCAATGTCCTTGTATTCATAGTCTCTCTCATTAGCTACTGTTTTCTTGTTGATAAAGGCGACGTGATTTACACTTTTGTTCTGGTATTCCTCACATCTCTCTGTCTGTTTGTCATCTTGCCACAATTCTTCTAAAATGGAATAGGGGTCATCTCTTGTAAAGAGATTAATTCTCTCAAACTGGATTGAAACTTCTTTAGACATTCCCTGCTGTAAAGTTTCAAAACCAACATTCCCATCTAAAAAAGAAGGAAAAAAATAAGACACACAAAGAAGAGTTAGGAACATAGAAGGGGTAATATATACAGGTGATTTAGGGTGAATACAGGGAACTGTGAGAAGCTTTATATAAATTTAACAAATATGTATACAAATACGTAAAATGTAAATAATATCGGATTTGTAACAGATTTACATATAAGGTACAGCAGTAAAATGAACTGTTATATTACATTTACTAAACAAGCAGTGGCAGCTAGGTGCACCAAGCACTGTCCCAAGTTCTACACTAACTCGTAAAATCATTACAGTCTTTCGCTCTTGGTATCATCCTTGTCTCTATTTTACAGATGAGGAAACTGCCGCAGAAGACTCAGGTAATTTGCTCAAATCAAATGTTTAGTAACTGGAGAAGATGAATTTCAACCTGAAGCCACAAAAGCTCCATGTATGTAGCAGAATTACTTAGTTAGGTGTCAGAGGGACAAAATGACAAACTATGTGCCTTAAAAGAAGCATTTGGGGGGGCGCCTGGGTGGCTTAGTCGGTTAAGCGTCCGACTTCGGCTCAGGTCATGGTCTCACAGTTTGTGGGTTCGAGCCCCGCATCGGGCTCTGTGCTGACTCCCAGCTCAGAGCCTGGAGCCTGTTTCAGGTTCTGTATCTCCCTCTCTCTCTGACCCTCCCCTGCTCACGTTGTCTCTCTCTCTCAGAAATAAATAAAACATTAAAAAATTTTAAAAAAAAGAAGTACTTGGGTCTAGATTCTTATTATTCTTATCCTATTATTCTAGTTATCCTTCATCCAATAATCTCCTGCTTTCTCCTTCCCTATTGATCACTGTGCCCTAAATACCAACTTACTTATATAGAGTTATACTACTGTAGCGTCAGTCATTCTGATTTAGCCAAATGGCAAAAAAAGACTATGATTCGATTCTTTATTCTGGTTTGGGGTGCAGAGATACATGCACGCAACAGGAGGGATATAACAGCAGACAGGGGTGGCTGTCTGAAGCAGGGCCTGAAAGGTGCCCATCAAAATCTATCCTCTTCCTTTCTTTAGTTTACAAACCCACTGAGAGAAGAATTTGTCATGTGTTAGAAAATAGGCAGTAGCTTTAGTTGGGCTCCATATAGTATGATAGGATAAACATGGTGTTTTGAGCAATGGAATCTAGCACCTAAGATGAACTAGTAAAAAAAATATGGGATTAGCACATCCAAGTAAGGTTAGAATAAACTAAAAACTTGAGAAAATAGAGACATGGTTTTGACTAAGAGGAGGAGGGCATCTAAGTGATATTTCCTAAAAGAGAAATGTTAGTAGAAAGGGCAGAAAGAATTATTTGAGAAGATGAATCACAGGGTAAATTTAAAAAATCACAATGGAACATGATGAAATTTTGAAAGGTGAGCCATCTGCTTTTAGTATGCAGCATTATACCTGCTCTTCCTTCATACAAGTGGCCCCCAGATGGGCCCTTAAATGCAAAACGCATCTGTCATTCCCCTGAGTATTCTATACAAGGGCCGATGCCTGCTTGAGACACACAACCAACAGTGACAGCGTACGATTCATATCCCTGACCTGAGCCTAGTGTTCATCACAACTTATGCTGGAATTAAGACCCTTGATTTCAATCTGAGACACACATCTGTCCCTAAATATGCCAACTATAACTTTCAACTTGGGTTAGTTATATATATATATACACACATGCACACACTTATATATATGACAGAGGCTCATAGGACTCAGCAAATGTAGCATAAAGCAGCATAGCTCAAAGCAGGTAGTCACCAGCAGGCAGGAGAACCTGACAGCAAGAGAAAAGAAAGACCCCTGTGGCAGTGGTGATCCTCTTGACATCCTGCTCACCGCACCCACTGTTAAGCTGCCTGCTAAGAAAGGACATACCCTCGCCCCAAATTTGGTGAGGATGTAATACACACACCAACAAGGTATGAAAAGGTTCACTGCTCAGCACAAGCACTCAGGCTGACCGCGCCCGTGAGCTTCCCATGGGCTCCGAGGGAGGGAGCAACTGGGCTTTCTTAGAGGTTTGCTCAAATGTGGGGCAGAAGGCAAGGAAAGTGGGGTGAGGCTTAGGAGATGTCAGCAAGTCAGTCATCAAAAATGAAGATGTGGCTCCTCAAGAACAAGCCACAAAACTAAAATCAACAAGTGGGACTATATAAAACGTAAAAGCTTCTGTGCCCACAGTAAAAGAACCCAACAACAAAATGAAAGGAAAGCATACAGAATGGGAGAAGATATTTGCAACCATCTATCCAGTAAGATGTTAATATCCAAAAGAGATCACAAAACCCACGCAACTCAATAGAAAAAAAAACCTACTTAAAAAACAGGCAAATGACAAGAATACTTTATCCAGCAAGGCTTTCATTCAGAATAGAAGGAGAGATAAAGAGCTTCCCAGACAAACAAAACTTACAAGAGTTCGTGACCACTAAACCAGCCCTGCGAGAGAGCCTAATGGGGACTCTGTGAATGGAAAGGAAAGACCAAAAGTGATCAAGAAAGGAACAGTAAAACCTGTAGAAACAAGAACAAAACAAGTAATAAAACGGTACTAAATACATACCTACCAATAATTACTCTGAATGTAAATGGATTAAATGCTCCACTGAAAAGACAGGATGTCAGAATAAATAAAAATAAGACCCATCTATATGCTGTCTATAAGAGACTCACTTGTTTTAGACCTCAAGATACCTGCAGATTGATAGTGAGGGGATGGAGAAACATTTCCCATGCAAATGAATGTCAAAAGAAAGCCGGAGTAGTACTATTCCTATCAGATAAACTAGATTTTAAACCAAACACTATAACAAGAAATGAAGGGCACTATATCATCATAAAGGGGCCTATCCAACAAGATCTAACAATTGTAAATATTTGTCCCCAACATGTGAGCATCCAAATATATAAAACAATAACAAAAGTTAAGGAACTCACTGATAATGATACCATAATAGTAGGGGCCCCTAACACCCCACTTACAGCAATGGACAAATCATCTAAGCAGAAAATCAACAAGTAAGCAATGGCTTTGAATGACACAACAGGACCAGATGGACTTAACAGTTATATTCAGAACATTTCATCCTAAAGCAGCTGAATACATACACATTCTTCTCAAGTACATATGGAACTTCTCCAGAATAGATCACACTTAAAAATGCATGGAAACAAATGAAAATGAAACACGATGGTCCAAAACCTTTGTGATGCAGCAAAGGCGGTCCTAAGAGGGAAGTATATACCAATACAGACCTATCTCAAGAAGCAAGAAAAATCTCCAATACACAACCTAACCTTATACCTAAGGAAGCTAGAAAAAGAACAACAGAGTCTAAAGCCAGCAGAAGAAAGGAAATAATAAATATTAGAGCAGAAATAAATGATATAGAACAAACAAAAATACCCAATAGAACAGATCAATGAAACTAGGAGCTGGTTCTGTAAAAAAATTAAAAAAACTGATAAACCCCAAGCAAGACTTATTAAAAAGAAAACAGAAAGGGCTCAAATAAATAAAATCACAAAGAAAAGAAGATAAATAACAACCAACACCACAGAAATACAAGCAATTACAAGAGATCATGAAAAACTATATGCCAACAAACTGGACAACCTGGAAGAAATGGATAAATTCCTAGAAACATAAACTACTTTAAGTGAAATAGGAAGAAATAGAAAACTAAAACTGGACAACCTGGAAGAAATGGATAAATTCCTAGAAACATAAACTACTTTAAGTGAAATAGGAAGAAATAGAAAACTAAAACAGACCTACAGCCAGCAAAGAAATTGAGTCAGTAATCAAAAACTAACAACAAATAAAAGTCCAGGGCCTGAAGGCTTCACAGGGGATTTTTTTTTTAAGTTTATTTATTTTGAGAGAGAGAGAGAGAGAGAGAGAGAGAGAGAATCCCAAGCATGCTCCACACCATCAGTACAGAGCCCTATGTCAGGCTTGATCTCACAAATCGGGAGATCGTGGCCTGAGCTGATATCAAGAGCCAGACATTTAACCAACTGAACCACCCAGGCACCCCCACAAGGGAATTCTACCAAACATTTAATGAAGAGTTCATCACTACTCTTCTCAAACTATTCTAAAAAATTAAAACGGAAGGAAAACTTCCAAATTCATTCTATGACACCAGCATTACCCCAATACCAAAACTAGACAGACTCCACACAAAAAAACAGAACTATAGGTCAGTATCTCTGATAAATGTGGTGCAAAAATTATCAATGAAATACTAGCAAACTAAATCCAACAGTACATTAAAGGAATCATTCATTCACCCCAATCAAGTGGGATTTATTCCTGGACTATAGGGGTGGTTTAATATCGCATATCCAATCAACACAATGCCGCACAGTAACAAAAGAAAGGAAAAGAACCATATGATCCTTTCAATAGATGCAGAAAAAGCATTTGACAAAGTACATTCATTAATGATAAAAACCCTCAACAAAGTAGGTAATAATAAAGGCCATATATGAAAACCCCAAAGCTGGTATCATCCTCAATGGGGAAAAACTGAGAGCTTTTCCTCTATGGTCAGAAACAAGACAGGGATGTCCACTTTCACCACTTTTATTAACACATACTGGAGGTCCTAGCCACAGCAATCAGACAACAAAAAGAAATAAAAGGCATATTGAAGTGCCTGGGTGGCTCAGTCGGTTAAGTGTCCGACTCGGTTTGGCTCAGGTTATGATCTCACAGTTTGTGAGACTGAGCCCTGTGACAGGCTCCATCAGCGGAGCCTGCTTGGGATTCACTCTCTCCCTTTCTCACTGCCCCTCCTCCCCCCTCAAAATAAATAAACATTAAAAAAAAAAAAGAAAGAAATAAAAGGCAACCAAATCGGCAAGGAGGAAGGCAAACTTCACTACTTGCAGATGACAAGAGACTCTATTTAGAAAACCCAAAAGAGCCCACCAAAAAATTGCTAGAACTGTTATACAAATTCAGTAGACAGAGGATACAAAATCAATGTATAGAAATCAGTTGCACTTCTAGACACCAAAAATGAAGCAGTGGAAAGAGAAATCAAGGAGTCAATCCCATTAGAATTGTACCAAAACCCATAAGTTCCCTAAGAATAAACCTAACCAAAGAGGTAAATGGTAACTTATAAAACAAAACAAATGAACATAGAGGTGGAAAAAAGAGAGGAAAACTAGGAAGCAGACTATAGAGAATAAACTGATGGTTACCAGAGGGGAGGTGGGCGGGTGGACAGGTTAAACAGGTGATGGGGATTAAGGAGGTCAGTGTTGTGTTGTATGTAAGTGATGAATACAACAGCACTGGGCATTGTATGTAAGTGATGAATCACTAAATTCTACACTTGAAATTAATATTACACTATATGTTAACTACTAGGAATTTAAACAAAAACTTTGGAAAAAAGTTGGCAAAGGCATTTGCAATGACATGGATGGAGCTAGAGAGTATGATGCTAAGCAAAATAAGTACTCAGAGAAAGACAAATACCATATGATTTCATTCATATGTGAATTTAAGAAATAAAACAAATGTAAAAGGGGAAAAAGAGGTAAACCAAGAAAGAGACTCTTAACTATAGAGAATAAGTATGGTTACCAGGGGGAGGTGAGTGGGAAGGAAGGGAGGGGGGAAGGGTGAAATAGATGATGGGGATTAAGGAGGGCACCTGTGATGAGCAGAGTGCTGTATGGAAGTGCTGAATCACTATGTTGTACACCTGAAACTAATATTACACTGTGTGTTAAATAACTGGAATTTAAATAAAAACTTCAAAGTAAATAAATAAATACCATCTAAATCAGAAAAAAAAGGGGGGGGGGGCTAAGGAACTGAATGGATATTTCTCCAAAGAAGATATATGACAGGCTGGGGGTGCCCAAAGGGCTCAGTCAATTGAGCGTCTGATTCCTGATTTCGGCTCAGGTCATGATCTTAAGGTTGTGAGATCGAGCCCCATGTCGAACTCCATGCTCGGTGTGGAGCCTGCTTAAGTTTCTCTCTCTCTCCCCTCCTCTGCTCCTCTCCTGCCTGAGTTTCCTCTCTCTTAAAAAAAAAAAAAAAAAAAAAAAAAAAAAAAAAA